>NW_023994544.1:120000-299711 GCF_015586225.1 Lucilia sericata
GCTCGCTCGCTCGCTCGCTCGCTCGCTCGTCGCTCGCTCGCTCGCTCGCTCGCTCCTCGCTCGCTCGCTCGCTCGCTCGCTCGCTCCTCGCTCGCTCGCTCGCTCGCTCGCTCGCTCTCTCGCTCGCTCGCTCGCTCGCTCGCTCGCTCCTCGCTCGCTCGCTCGCTCGCTCGCTCGCTCGCTCGCTCGCTAATAGATCGATAGATGCTAGATAGATCGATCGATAGATCGATTGCAAATAGATAAGCCAATTATATGAATGTGCGAATTACATTTAGCAATACTTACCCCAACATAAACGGTATAGTAAAATCAATTGCCTCTTCTCTTTCCGAGGTAATGGTCAAATCGGTTATAGCTAAATCGGCTCGCTGAAATTAAACACTTAAAAAACAGTTAAATAATAATTAAACCCTAACTTACCCCTTCCATAATTTCCTTTAACATGCCCGTTGACACATTAGAAGTTTTATTGAAAGTACCATAATCGTTACCACCATTAACAAAAGTATAATTGAAACCCAATTTTCCAGACAACTCCTTAATCAAATCTACACTATAACCTTCATACTGGCTATTGCCTTCCAATTTTTTGTGACTTTCCACTAAACTGGCATAAGGTTTATTCTGAAAGAAAAAAATATCCAGAATTATTAAAGGGATTTTTGAAAGAATCCCACTTTAACTTACTGGAACTGATAGTAATATAATAAACGTTTTATTGGCCAAAGAATTGTCCACGTTTTCGAATATAGCATTTGTGGGAGCCAAACGTTGACAAGTATAGTTATTTGTCTCATCCCAGGTGCCAACCTGAACAATACCCGAGGGCTGTAATTCGATGACATCAAATGAAAATCCCTTTCTAACATTACCCTCGAAATAAATGCGTCCCGTTAAGGTATTCTCATGTATATTGAGCTGCGAATTTATAAATTTAATGGTACATTTTATTAAGAAATAAATATAAAATCCTTTTATCCAATTACCGATCTCATATAATTTTTAAACGTAGAACCATCATCCCTAACACTATCACTACGATCGGTGCAATTTAAAGGTGTCGGTTTGAGCGGTATATGCTTGGTAGTTTCGGCAAAAAGTTGTATGGCATCATAGGTTAAAGCCATTTCCATGGTAATGGGACAAGACCCTTAAGTTTTTTTAGAAATAAATTGAGTTTATATTATTATCTCACCAACTTACCATTCTGAAATCCCTCGGTGACAAAAGAATGACCCAATTTTTCCATTAGTTCCCTGACTAAGGCATTCTCAGGCGAAAACATTCTTAAACTTGTAATATTGGCTTCGCTATATTTAAATTCTTCCAAATCGAATGAATGAAAATCTAAATTTGCTATTATATACTTGTAGTCCTCATTAATAATGCCCACTTGTTGGGCCTGTAAATGATCCATAAAAGTTATAAGAAATTAAAGAATTTTTTAGAACAAATTTATTATTTTCAACCCACCTGCTTTAAAAATTCCGGCATAGTTTCCGTAGAACCCACTACCACTATACGATTATCCACCGATTTGCGCACTTTTCTCAATACCGTCTTATAATTACCGTTTAAATTCAAATCATAACGCAACACCGTTATCACCGGACTATTTGTACCGAATTGAGCCATTAATCCATTTAAAATATTCAAATATTCAGACGATTCATATAGGAATATAAAACGTGACCATTCGAATTCTGTTAACAGTGAATATAGGGCTTTTGACAAATCATCTTGATGGGGATATAAATTAAAGGCTTCAGCTTCTGCATCACCCATAAAGGAATAAAAATATGGTATATCCTTGGCATCACATATCGACATTAAATGGAAGGCGGTATGTTTGGAGGAAGGACCCAAAACGGCAGCAATACCAGTCTATAAGTGTTAGGTTAGGAACATTTTTTTAATGCTAGAGTTATAAACTAAAAACTTTACCTCCATCATGCGGCATAGTTTACCGTAGCCCAAAAATGAATTTCCATATGGAACTTGATCTCTGATTACAGCTAATGCACTTTCTAATTCCATATTGGCATTTTCAATGGCAAAATCCACTACTACGTTCATTTCTTCATGTTGCTGATCGGTTAGTAAACCTGTAAAATGTTAAAACGTTATAAAGTATAAAGTATTTTCAGAGTATTTTGGTCCAGATAATATAAACTATAAACTGTGATGGTCGAAAGTCAAATTTTGCAATTTTTGAGAAATCTCAGTGAAGCGTATCGTAATATTATTTATTTGTCGGCCATGTGTAATAAAAAATACTGGAGTTTATAAAAAGAGCAGATTTAACCCTTTAAAGCAAATGGGAACAATATAACCTGAATGTTTTTGAAAATTGGAAAAACACTATCCATTTGAATAATGATCTATATAATTTGGTAAAACAACACACAATAGGCCCAATAGTTGGTCTAGGCGTATTTCCTAAACATAAAGTAGTTATTGTTTTGGTTATACCAGTATTTCTTATATAAATAACAAATAGATCCAATCCCTGATTAAGAATCCAACCATTTCAATAATAAGAAAACATTCTTATTATTACTGGCTTCATAAACCAGTTCAGACATCAATTGACATCTTTAGTGAATTAATTTTTGTTAGTATTTACATCGGTCTAGGCTTAAGACTTCAATGACCAGAATACCGAAAAAAACTTTTCTTCGGGACTAAACTTTATCAGTGGAAATTGGCATGATAATTTTCTCTTGGTCCCCTTAAAAGGTTGAAATTAAGTTGATAAAATGATTTTGAGGGAGATTTAATTCCTCAATGGTAATTATTATTATTATTTGCGTGCTCAGTCTTAATATGGATTTCTGGACATGATTGGGTGCGGAATAATGAAATTACTTAAAGCTGCAGATAGTCCGTCTAAAAGATTTCTTTATTTAGACTTTACACGTGTCGCTGCTACAACAACAACACATGTTTATAATATGACATACAACGCTACGACGACGATTGTGATATGGACAATTATTAAGTTAATATGCCTGAAATAATAGACCATATAGGGAAATTAAATAACAATATTGTTCGTCCGCTAGGTATAGTACCAATTGTACATCAAAGAATTTAAAAATATTAATACTGAAACGAGATGTCTAAACCATAAAACTTGTGATCGATATTAGGAATTTTCTTTCAACATTTTCTTGCGAATTTTCCCTATTAGGCTTTTACTAATCTTAAAGAATATCTTAGGACTCTTACTCACATTCTGAGACAGTCCATGATTTTACATAGCCTCCATGTAGTAGATATCCTACCAGAATTTCGCCTAAACTCTTATAAGTATTTTAATTATGCTGCGTTCGCGTCACTATTTATCAGAAGTATCTTATCAATAAATCTTTGTGTCCATTCAGAAACGCTCATAATTGGCTCTATAACATTAAAAGAAGTATGTCCCGAGGACTGAAAGATGAAAATTTGGAACTTCGGTTCCAAAGATATTCTCCAACTTGACTGCAACATACACAATAATACATAACATTAACAGAAATATGTATACGTTCCCGAGGGCTCAAAGATGAAAATGTAGAGAACTGGTGGGTGATGCGACTGTTTTATTTTCATTTTCCGATTCCAAAAATTTTATGTTTTCATCATCGACCTGTTTATCATTTGAATATCTTACTGATTTCGATATTGTATTCAAAATTTTTACACTCATTAATCAGTCTCCTTAATACATTAATGTATTTATATTTTCTATGAATGAATTAATATTTCCATTTATTATTTGTTTATGAAAATGGACAGACATGGACACACAGTAAACACAAACAACCTCACGTTTTTTTTTTTTTTGTATATTTTCAAAATCCACTAAATAGATCTTTCAACGTACTATTTCAATATACTTAATGAAAATTTACACAAACAATAATTTGTTTAAAAATAGAAGAAAAACATCAAGATACAACAATCTTTAACTAGTATATCCCATAGATAGGTAGACACGCGACAGACAGATACACTCAGGGGGTATTTTATATATAAATGTATATATCTATAGCTGTACATACATACATATATATTCAAATATTTTACCTTACCTATTGTAATAATGTCTGCTGATGACGAAGGAACATCATCGTAATGGGAATAACCATATTGAGCAGATGTTGTTTTAAAAATTGTTAAAATTATCGAAAATAACAAATATACATTTTTACAAAACATTTTTCTTTTCGCACTAGTTTCGATTTTCTTTAAAATTATCTTAATTTATACATTTTCTTTTCTTGTTTTCTAGAAAATTATTTGTTGTTTTCAATAATTTTGTTTTTAAAATTTTTTAAAAATATATTTTTGTGTATTTTGCCGTTATGTGTGAACGCTTTAAAGAGAGATGTGCTACTAAACTTTTAAAAATATTTCCAGTATTTTTAGCATTAGAGATATTTTATAAAAAAAGTTCTTTTCTTTTTAAATTCCATGTTTATATATAAAATTTGGTCAAAAGAGAAACATATTTTTGGGAGACAGAAAGCTTTTATTTTTAAGTTATTTTTATTATAGTTTTTCTTTAGTAAATTTTAAATATTAAATACAATTTATTAAATTAAAAGTTTTTCTTTCAAATGTTTTAATTTTCTTCACTATCTTCTTCCATACTTGCATCTTCACTTTCTTCACCGGAATCCGTTTCAAAAGAATCCAAAGATGAGTGACGACTTCGCGAATATACAGAATGAGCACTTTTCAACATTCGCACATTATTGGTAAAATCAATCAACACTTTAAATTCTTCAGTTAGGGCATCGCGGAAGGGAACCTAATAATATTTAAATTGGTAGTTTAAAAATTTGTTATAAATTTTTCGGAAGAATCGAATATGGAACTTTGTTTCAAAATACTTACATCATAGTAACGAGCCTTTTTATTGACATTAAAACACCATAGAATAATACCATAACACATAGATATGGTACTGCCTACAATTAGAACGTAGTAGATACCTTCCAAATTAGCAAAATCCAAAGCACTAACCATGCCACCATCATTTTTGGCCTGAAATAAAAACAGGAATTAAAATTTTTAATATTAAGAGAAGTTATTGCCTGTTTTCTCATAGAAAATTTCTTTACTTTTGGAGGTTTTTCTAGCTTATAGGTTAGTGAATGGACTAGTCCATGGGCTATTCAATGTACATACATACTAGCCAATAGGCTAACCTATTCTCTAGTCTGCAGGCTAGCCAATAAACCACTCAATATGCTGGTGAATGGACCAGTCCCTTGGGTAGTCAATAGACTAAACCATAGGCTATTCAATAGATTAATCAATAGTTTAGTTCATAGGCAAGACATTGAACTAGTCCATAAGCTACTGAATGGACTTACCTCTAGGGTAGTCAATAGATTAGTCCATAGGCTAGTCAATAGACCAGTCCATAATCTAGTCAATCGATTAGTCAATAGAAGAGTTCATAGGGTAGTTTTTTCGATGTCAAACAAACTAGACAATAGCGAAGTCCATAGGCTATTCAATAGATTAACCCAGACGTTAGTCAATAGACTAGTCCATAATCATGCTAATAGACTAGTCAAAAGACTAGTCCAGACTAGTTCATAAGCTAGTCAATAAACTAGTCCATAGGCTAGTCCATAGGGGAGATTTTTCGATGTCAAAAAGTACCGAAAAAAGTACAATAGTACTGAACGGTCCATGCCTGATAAAATAATTTAATTTTGGAAACTTTCAAGGAAATAAAAGCCTCTTTCAAGATCAGCTTAAAATATGAAATTTCTCTCTACTTACATTACACACCCCAGCACCCACTTCATTCCACCATTTTTGTTTTAATTGTGCTAAAACACCCTGTTCCTGTAGTTCCAATAAAGCATTATTAAATTTATCACGATATGGCCAATCTGAAGGAAAATAATTAACCATATATTCATAAACTTTATAATAACCAAATCTTTTCTACTTACTTTTCACCATAGCAATACCATAACCTTTCTCATCCAAAGGTTCTCCTACCTTTTGCAGCATACACTCTCTCACGATATTATATTCAATGGAAGTGGATTCCATTAGGAAAGCATAAGTAGAACCACTGGCCACATCACTGTTAACCACACGTTGTACACCCTCTAAATTTGTTTCGGTCAATAAGTGAG
Source organism: Lucilia sericata (assembly GCF_015586225.1). Lineage (NCBI taxonomy): Eukaryota > Metazoa > Arthropoda > Insecta > Diptera > Calliphoridae > Lucilia > Lucilia sericata. The sequence goes on from NW_023994544.1 coordinate 126,156, forward strand.
GATTTTCCAGCATATATTCATTCATTTTCTTATAGATTTCTTCCTCGGAGGTCTGTTCGTATAAATCGAAATCAATAATTTAGATTCTTTTATCGTTTATAGTTATGGTAAACTTACTAAAAAGAAATTTCTAGTGGAACCAGTACGCTTCGCTCCATATTGTACACCACCCTTATTATCGGCCAAATCTTTAACATTTTCTAAAACCTTGGTGGGGTTTTCAATTGTCAAAAAGGCAGCTAAATTAGCGGTATAAGATGACACCATAATGAGTGTGAAGAAACACCAAATAGCGGCTACAGTACGGGTTGACAAAGCTCTGAAATTTTAAAGTAGGTGTTTAGAATTATATTAATTTTTGATTTAGCAAACTATCAACTTACTTTGGTGCTATTTCCGAACCCTGCTGCAGAAAAGCGCCCGTTGTAAACCACAAAGAATTATTTATGGTAAATTGATTTTCCAATTCTTCCGGTTCTTCTATACAAGGATAGGGATTATCCCATTCGGTGGGCGAGAGTCTACCCAATATGAAAAAGCATATGGAAACCCCCAAATAAGCAATACCTAAATATTTCCAAACTTGTTTTGAAAAGGGGTCCATGAAGGAAAAAGTAGTGGGTTCACCCTTTTGAGGTTTCAGATATAATATAGCGATACCTTAGAAATAAAAAGAAAAAGTGTAAAATTTTAAGATTCCTTAAGTTAAAGTAATAAAAAATTTACCCAAATTCATAAAAGGTATAGAAAAATCAATGACTTCTTCTCTTTCCGAGGTTATAGTCAAATCGGTTATAGCTAAATCGGCACGCTAAAAATTAAAAAGAAATTACTTCTAAATTTCGGGCTACAAGGTTTCTACTCTTACTTACCCCTTCCACAATTTCCTTTAACATGCCCGTTGTTACATTAGTGGTCTTATTAAAGGAACCATAATCGTTGCCGCCGTTAATGAAGGTAAAATTAAAACCTAATTTATCAGCCAATTCCTTAATTAGATCTATGCTATAACCCTCATATTGAGCATTACCATCTAACTTTTTATGACTGTCCACCAAACTGGCATATGGTTTATTCTGTTTTAAAGAAATCTTTCATTTTATATGGAATTTAAGGGTATTACTTTTTGAACAAACTTTACCGGAACTGCTATTAACACGCGAAAAGTCTTATTAACCATGGAATTATCATCTGTATCCAAAATGATCTTAACCTGGGGAGGTCTTTGAAAAGTGAAATTTTTATTATCCTCCCATGTTCCCACCTTAACCAGGCCCGTTGATTGCAGCTCTATTACATCCAGCGTAAAACCTTTGCGGACAGTACCCTCGAAAAATATGCGACCGGTTAAGGTATTTTTGTCGATTAAGAGCTTTAAGGGAGAGAAGAAATCAAGAATTGATTATTCATATAATAAACTGAGAGATGTGTTAGAACCTCCGATTTAGGGCTCCTCGGGTATTTAAATTAAATAAAAAGTTTGTTCCGATTTCAAACATTCTTACTGTAATTTTGAATCCTTAAAAATTGACAACTGATCAACTTACCGATCTCATGTAATTCTTAAACGTAGAACCATCTTCCTGAACATTGTCCGAAAAGGCGGAACAATTTAAAGCTTGAGGCATGTAATGTATATGTTTTGTGGTCTCGGCAAATGCTATAACTGCATCATATATTAAAGCCATTTCGGTGGTAATGGGACAGGAACCTTAAGAATTTTTCAACTATAAATTTAGCACTAATTCATAATGATATTTGTTTGTGCCTTACCATTTGTTATCATTTCATTCTCTTCGATTTCATCTATAAAACCCAATTCTAGCATAAGATTTTGTACCTCGGGTTGTTCGGCCGAGAACAAACGAAAACCGGTAATATTTGCTTCACTGTACTTGTATTCTTCCAGATCAAAGGTATGAAAATCTAAGTTACCAATAATGTATTTATAATCCTCATTAATAATGCCAACTTGTTGGGCCTAAAGAAAGTAAAGAGTTTTAATAAGAAAAAATCTGGTATAAACTACATTATCAAATCATTATAAAGGAAATGTTTATTCAAATATTAAATCAAACTGTTACCTGTTTCAATAATTCCGCCACCGAGGTCGTAGAACCCACTACCACAATTCTACTATCCACCGATTTGCGTACTCTTCTCAAAACCGATTTAAAATTACCGTTCAAATTTAAATCATAACGCATTACCGATATTATGGGTCCCTTAGTACCATAAAATGACATTAAACCATTTAAAATACTCAAATATTCCGAATTTTCATAGAGAAATATAAAACGAGTCCATTCAAATTCCGTAATTATGGCATTTAAAGCTTTGGCAATATCCAATGGATGTGGATGGAGATTAAAACCTTCTATAGCATCACTCATATGTGAGTAGACATAGGGTAGATCTTTACTATCGCAGACGTTCATAAGATGTGTTCCCGTATGTTTGGCAGTGGGTCCAAACACGGCCCCCACACCAGTCTTTAAAAGATAATAAAAATATTTATTTTAAAGAAATCGTTTCAAAACAATAAACATTTTAATCACCTGCATTAATTTACACAAACGATTGAAACCCTGCAAAGTATTGCCATAATCGATTTCTTCCTGATAACCCATTAATGGAACACTCAAGTCAGAATTTATAACCGATATAGCATAATCAAAAGTTTGCCTTAACATTTCGGAATTAACATCAGTAATGAGACCTATAAGGATTAAAAACCTGTATGAAAACAGTTAAATAAATACTAAGTAATAAAAAACTTACCTATAGGTATATGATAATTAGGTTCAACCGGTGAAATATCAAAATTATCTCTAGATTCGTAACATTTTATAGGTTGTATTACAAGTAATAAAATTAAAAGCAAAATATTTAAATTTCTTAAATGCATTTTTAAATTGGAAAACTTTTGTTTGTTTTCTTTTTTATAAAAACATATTTTTTCTTTTAATGTGTCTCAAAAAATATTGAAATCTATTTTTAATTTTGTTGTGTGTGGCACACTAACAACAATTGTGAACGTGTTGTTTCTCGTTTATTAAATTTGAACACTAAATTTTCCGTTTTCTATATAAACAACAGTTCTCTTAAAGAGTTCGTGATCAACTAAAAGTGAAATTTAAGAAATTATTAAACGAAAATTCCAAAAAAGTTTTCAAAGCTTTAAAGTTATGGAAAATTAAAACTTTTCATAAATTCCAAGTTTTTTCATTATATGTATTTAAAAGCTTTTTCCTAATTTCCGTTTTTTATATATATTTAATAAAGTACATTTTTATTAAATTTTTATTTTATTATTTTAAAATTATCACAATAATTATTAACTAACTTAAAAAATTAATTCAATATATAAAATATGCATTTGTTAGACTAAGAAATATAGTTACAAAATTTATTTGCTTTTTGTTTTTTTAATAAAATCTTAAATTATTGTTCGTTTGTGGCACTGGAATCTTGGATTAGTTTGTTGGTTTTTTAGGAATTAAAATTATTTTGTTCTAAAAATAGTTCGATAATGTAGGTTTTTCTCGGTTGTTTTCTAAGTTTAAAGATGGTTGTGCTAAAAAAATCAAAAATATTGTTTTCTTAAAAAGATTATAATTTTTAATATGAAATTTCAAATAAGCAACATAAACAGCGGATACTAGATACATTGTAAAAACATAAATATTTGTTGAAACCCTAAACTGAACTAGAACTGAACTAGAACTGAACTAGAACTGAACTAGAACTAGAACTGAACTAGAACTAGAACTGAACTAGAACTGAACTAGAACTGAACTAGAACTGAACTAGAACTAGAACTGAACTAGAACTGAACTAGAACTGAACTAGAACTAGAACTGAACTAGAACTGAACTAGAACTACTAGAACTGAACTAGAACTGAACTAGAACTGAACTAGAACTGACTAGAACTGAACTAGAACTGAACTAGAACTGAACTAGAACTGAACTAGAACTGAACTAGAACTGAACTAGAACTGAACTAGAACTGAACTAGAACTGAACTAGAACTGAACTAGAACTGAACTAGAACTGAACTAGAACTGAACTAGAACTGAACTAGAACTGAACTAGAACTGAACTAGAACTGAACTAGAACTGAACTAGAACTGAACTAGAACTGAACTAGAACTGAACTAGAACTGAACTAGAACTGAACTAGAACTGAACTAGAACTGAACTAGAACTGAACTAGAACTGAACTAGAACTGAACTAGAACTGAACTAGAACTGAACTAGAACTGAACTAGAACTGAACTAGAACTGAACTAGAACTGAACTAGAACTTGAACTGAACTAGAACTTGAACTGAACTAGAACTTGAACTGAACTAGAACTTGAACTGAACTAGAACTGAACTAGAACTGAACTAGAATGAACTAGAATTGAACTAGAACCGAACTAGAACTGAACTAGAACTGAACTAGAACTGAACTAGAACTGAACTAGAACTGAACTAGAACTGAACTAGAACTGAACTAGAACTGAACTAGAACTGAACTAGAACTGAACTAGAACTGAACTAGAACTGAACTAGAACTGAACTAGAACTGAACTAGAACTGAACTAGAACTGAACTAGAACCGAACTAGAACTGAACTAGAACTGAACTAGAACTGAACTAGAATTGAACTAGAACTGAACTAGAACTGAACTAGAACTGAACTAGAACTGAACTAGAACTGAACTAGAACTGAACTAGAACTGAGCTAGAACTGAACTAGAACTGAACTAGAACTGAACTAGAATTGAACTAGAACTGAACTAGAACTGAACTAGAACTGAACTAGAACTGAACTAGAACTGAACTAGAACTGAACTAGAACTGAACTAGAACTGAACTAGAACTGAACTAGAAAACGGAATAGAGAATTACTTTTGAAGTTATAAAGTAATACAGAGCCCGGAGCGAAGAGTTCCTGAAGCTCTAAAGATTATAATATTATTGGCTTCTATTTTGACTTTAAAATTCCTCATTCCAAAATTATGTATATTAATGTGGAAATGTGGGAAAGTAGAGTAACATATTTTGTAATTAATTTATTGTTATTTCTTTATGAAAATGTTTTACAAATTGCCACTAGAGTTGACATGTTTATACAAAACAAATAAACTTAAATTTACATCATAAACACAACCCTTTATTACGACAACAATAATAATACGCTACAAAAACAAAAATGAAAGATTACATAAAAGAATTGCAACATAACTCCATTCAAAAAAAATATTAGGGTAGCTCATAAAATTGTTGATCAGATTAAAAATATTCGCTTTTCTAATAAAAAAAATGTATACATATTTTTCCAGATCTGGTTAGATATGCTAAATATTCGAATGTTACTTATGTACATATGTCTGTCATAACATCATAATAAAGTTGCTATTTGGAGTTTAATTTAATGAACATGTGAGTACCCTCAATATTTTTTAAATATTAAAGTCATAAAACCAATAACAAGTGACAGCACGCACCACTCGACACATTAACTGAAAGCCAGATAGAGAGAAAAAAATGAATGTTTAAATGAAATACTAACGCAATTGAATTGAACGAAGTAATAATATATAATATACAAAAACAAATACTAATTGAATTGAAAACAATAATAAAAACTACACTTGATCTCTTTAGGGATACCACAATTGAAACAAATTGTACCATTAGTACACAAAATACATAGTACCATTACATGCATAGAAATAATACTTTCACAAATTTCGTTAGACTTCTAGGAATAGAGAGTTGATTTTCCACAAACCGTGGCTTATTTTGGAATAAACATTTCATGATCTATGTATAACTGAACTAGAACTGAACTAAAACTGAACTAAAACTGAACTAAAACTGAACTAGAACTGAACTAGAACTGAACCAGAACTGAGCGTAGAACTGAACTAGAACTGAACTAGAACTGAAATTAGAAACTGAACTAGAACTAACTAGAACTGAACTAGAACTGAACTAGAACTGAAATAGAACTGAACTAGAACTGAACTAGAGAACTAACTAGAACTGAACTAGAACTGAACTAGACTGAACTAGAACTGCACTAGAACTGAACTAGAACTGAACTAGACCTGAACTAGAACTGAACTAGAACTGAACTAGAACTGAACTAGAACTGTACTAGACTGAACTAGAACTGAACTACAACTGAACTAGAACTGAACTAGAACTGAACTAGAACTGAACTAGAACTGAACTAGAACTGAACTAGATGAACTAGAACTGAACTAGAACTGAACTAGAACTGAACTAGACTGAACTAGAACTGAACTAGAACTGAACTAGAATGACAGAACTAGACTAGAACTGAACTAGAACTGAACTAGAACTGAACTAGAACTGAACTAGAACTGAACTAGAACTGAACTAGAACTAGAACTGAACTAGAACTGAACTAGAACTGAACTAGAACTGAACTAGAACTGAACTAGAACTGAACTAGAACTGAACTAGAACTGAACTAGAACTGAACTAGAACTGAACTAGAACTGAACTAGAACTGAACTAGAACTGAACTAGAACTGAACTAGAACTGAACTAGAACTGAACTAGAACTGAACTAGAACTGAACTAGAACTGAACTAGAACTGAACTAGAACTGAACTAGAACTGAACTAGAACTGAACTAGAACTGAACTAGAACTGAACTAGAACTGAACTAGAACTGAACTAGAACTGAACTAGAACTGAACTAGAACTGAACTAGAACTGAACTAGAACTGAACTAGAACTGAACTAGAACTGAACTAGAACTGAACTAGAACTGAACTAGAACTGAACTAGAACTGAACTAGAACTGAACTAGAACTGAACTAGAACTGAACTAGAACTGAACTAGAACTGAACTAGAACTGAACTAGAACTGAACTAGAACTGAACTAGAACTGAACTAGAACTGAACTAGAACTGAACTAGAACTGAACTAGAACTGAACTAGAACTGAACTAGAACTGAACTAGAACTGAACTAGAACTGAACTAGAACTGAACTAGAACTGAACTAGAACTGAACTAGAACTGAACTAGAACTGAAGTAGAACTGAACTAGAACTGAACTAGAACTGAACTAGAACTGAACTAGAACTGAACTAGAACTGAACTAGAACTGAACTAGAACAGAACTAGAACTGAACTAGAACTGAACTAGAAATGAACTAGAACTGAACTAGAACTGAACTAGAACTGAACTAGAACTGAACTAGAACTGAACTAGAACTGAAGTAGAACTGAAGTAGAACTGAAGTAGAACTGAACTAGAACTGAACTAGAACTGAACTAGAACTGAACTAGAACTGAACTAGAACTGAACTAGAACTGAACTAGAACTGAACTAGAACTGAACTAGAACTGAACTAGAACTGAACTAGAACTGAACTAGAACTGAAATAGAACTGAACTAGAACTGAACTAGAACTAAACTAGAACTGAACTAGAACTGAACTAGAACTGAACTAGAACTGAACTAGAACTGAACTAGAACTGAACTAGAACTGAACTAGAACTGAACTAGAACTGAACTAGAACTGAACTAGAACTGAACTAGAACTGAACTAGAACTGAACTAGAACTGAACTAGAACTGAACTAGAACTGAACTAGAACTGAACTAAAACTGAACTAGAACTGAACTAGAACTGAACTAGAACTGAACTAGAACTGAACTAGAACTGAACTAGAACTGAACTAGAACTGAACTAGAACTGAACTAGAACTGAACTAGAACTGAACTAGAACTGAACTAGAACTGAACTAGAACTGAACTAGAACTGAACTAGAACTGAACTAGAACTGAACTAGAACTGAACTAGAACTGAACTAGAACTGAACTAGAACTGAACTAGAACTGAACTAGAACTGAACTAGAACTGAACTAGAACTGAACTAGAACTGAACTAGAACTGAACTAGAACTGAACTAGAACTGAACTAGAACTGAACTAGAACTGAACTAGAACTGAACTAGAACTGAACTAGAACTGAACTGAACTAAACTGAACTAGAACTGAACTGAACTGAACTAGAACTGAACTAGAACTGAACTAGAACTGAACTAGAACTGAACTAGAACTGAACTAGAACTGAACTAGAACTGAACTAGAACTGAACTAGAACTGAACTAGAACTGAACTAGAACTGAACTAGAACTGAATTAGAACTGAACTAGAACTGAAATAGAGCTGAACTAGAGCTAAACTAGAGCTGAATTAGAACTGAACTAAAACTGAACTGGAAATGAAAAGTACTATAAATCAAAATTATTCCTGGATTTGAGTAATACAACACAAACAAACATAAAAAGTACTTACATATAAAAGCGTTTTGACATCACCATTTGTAGACACATTGAAAGTATTCGGGTACATACTCCGTTGTCGCCCTGGGAGTGATGGTGATGATGATGATTACGGAACGTGTATGTGTGTGATGGTACATGAGAAAGATTCAACAATTTAAATTGATGGCAATTTAGATGAAAGCAAACTCATAAAACGTATCGCTGATGAACCGTAGTTAAAAATATAAACAAAGACAGAAAATACATTTGATAACAGTGTTCAGGTTCGCTTGTAGTTGTAGTAATATTGGCTGTATTGCGTGTTTTTTTGCTTTTAGTTAAAAGTGCCTGTATTCAAAACATCGAGGAAAGGAACATAAAATTCGACAATTTCTTCTTTCTATAATGAAACTCTTGAGAATGTTGCTCATGATAATGTTGATGATGATGATATTGTTCTTGTTGTTTTGAATGCATGAAAAAAATACTGTATAAATTTGTAATTCTTATTCAATTGAGGTCTTTAACATTTAACGCTCATTGTTTTTTGTTGATTTGCTTTTCGTCCTTTGTTACCATACACTACATTTGTGAATCGGATTCATAGGCGATCCCAGTGGACAGTTAAATTGTTTAGCGAAATCCATAGAGTTGGATAAAGTTCCTATGACACGAAATCTGCCCGGACTGTGTATAGCTGTGTTCAGTTTATTGCGTACAGCTTCTGGTCGCATTGCACCACACCATACTTGTCCAAAGTTTAGGAAAAATAATTGTTCACCCGTCATATTGATGCCGGGCAAACGTTCATCTAAAGCTGCCTGTGGATTTTCTTTTAGCCATTTTTTATAGGCATGGAATGCTTGTCGTATACCACCATTGTCGGCAATATTTTCACCTGAAATTGGAAATAGCGAAATGTTATAGATATGTATGTATATGTATGTACATATGTGCTACGTTTAAATACTTTTAACAAAAAATTTCATATAAGTTGACATAACTCCAGAGTCTACACAAATTCAAAAATTTTGTTGAGATTCGCTTAAGAGCTTTGTGGAACTTTTGAGAAAAAGTTAAAGAATATTAATAATATATAGATTACGCCCTATTTTATGAATTAGTTATAAAGTTATAATTTGCGAAAATATGCTTTATGTTTTGTGCTTAAAATTGGTTTGAAGAAACAATTAAAATTTGGGGCGTATACTTAATATGTATATTATTTATAAGGAGTCATATCCCGATATAGGCCTAGGTGTATTTTCTCGGATTTGTTGTAACTTTCGAACAAACTATTACATTTTAAGACGATCTAGCCATGTCCGCCCACCTATCTGTCTGTCAATCCCTCTCTTGGAATCACGCTATATGTAGGTTAAATAGGAAGAGCTAGAGATCAAAATCATTCTCATTTTACTAACTTTAATGCCCATAACTGGCTTAAAATATATACAAGTACAATTTGACAATGTTCGGTCCATAATTGACCATACCCCCATGTAACTTCTCATGTAGAAAAAAGTAGTTTCTCAACAAAATTCTACTCACCTTGAGTACTTTCACCGTTCAAAGCAATGCCAACTTCTCCAACAGTATAATTTCCATATTGCGATATAATACATCTGGCTCTCTCGTCGAAACCTTTAATAGCAGTATCGGACCACCATTTATGTATGCTGCCATTACGATCGAACAAACGACCCTTATCATCGAAACCATGCGTCAGCTCATGACCAATTACCACACCAATACCACCGAAATTCAACGATCTAGGAAAATGACGGTGATAAAAGGGAGGCTGTAAAATACCGGCCGGGAACATTATTTGATTTTTATTACGACTATAGTAGGCATTCACTATGGCAGGAGCCGTTTGCCAAGTCGTCTTATTAACCGGTTCATGTAATTTATTCTGTTCAGTTTTAGTGGTATGCAGGAGAACATTAAGAGTATTTTCAAAATATTTATCGGGATCTATAACAATGCCAGCATATTTTTCATTTAGTTCCTCCGAATTGAGTATAAAATCTGGATAACCAATTTTCAAAGACATGGCATTAACTTTTAATTCGGCTAAATGTTTGGTCTGGATATCTAACCAATCGGTGGTTTTGAGTATATCACGAAAAGCCTGCTGCAATTCGTGTGTCATTTTTAAAGTATCTTGTTTACTATTTTCATCGAAATATTTACGCACAAACATGGAACCCAAAGCCATGCCCATATTAGTGTTTACTTGTGATATGCATACCTTCCAGCGGGAAGGACTCTCCTCACGACCAAACAGAGCATGATAGAATGTTTGCTTAACATCATCGAAACGATCGTCAACATTGTTTATACGATGACGTACAAAACGCCAGAGCAGATAATTGGCTATAGTTTTGGAGTCAGTATCGGAAAGTAGATTCACTAGTTCTTCCATATAATCGGTGGCATAGATGACAATTTCCTCATTGGGCTCTATCGTTCTTTGCTGCAGTATGGTGAGATAGCGTGTCCAATCTATTTCCGGTATTCTATTGTGCAGCTCACTTATGGTCATTCTACGATAGAGTTTAGTAACATTAAGACGTTTTTCGGCAGGAGCTGTTATAGAAGCCAATTGGGTTTCAAAATTTATAAGATCGGCAGCAGTTTTCATGGCAGTTACTTTGGGAGCCCCTAGTTTATACATAACCTCCGACATAAACCGTTGATAGGCATGCAAATATTTAGCATTGACATCTTGCAAATAATACTCCCTTGTTGGTAAACCCAAATTGGTTTGATCAAATTGTATAATATTCTCATCGGAATTCTTTATATCTGGACCCACCCATTGTACAATGAGTATGTCGTTATTGTAACGCCTTAAATGAGCCGTTAAATTAAGCCAGTCAAAATTCTGGGCATTCCATTTGGGATCTAAAACCGGCCAACCACCCAGATTCTCTACAAGTTGAAGTAACGGTTGTATGCCTCTTTTTTCGAGTAGCTTATTATTGGTGCACGACTGATATAGATGTCTGGCTTTTGTTTGAGCATCTATTTGTGATAAATCTTGTTCCGCGGTAGGATAATTGTCAGGAGAACTATGTAGAGCTTTGGTTTGGTCATGTTGCTGGCTGTGCGTGAAGCTGTGATGTATTTCAACAGTATGATTGCCTGTAAAGCGTTTTCTCTTAGTATTGGTAAACAAACTATGACGGCGATAACGTGTTAAAATCGTTCCTAGAATATTACGTTTTTGTACTATGTGCTCTCGGATCTTTTCTTTTTGCAATTCCTGATTGCTATCCTCTTGCAGATTCTTGACAATATCAGCCTGAGTATTGGGCAATTGTTCATATGTATTTAACTCTATGAGTTGTATTTTTTTGGTGGGCGTTTGAGATGTTTCCTGAGTTTTGGATTCCAAAAGTTCTTTTAAAACCACATCCAAATTTTCACGTAACATTTCAAACGTATCAAATCCTGCTTTATCTTTGGGTATGGGATGATGTTTTTCCCAATTACCACAGACATACTTATAGAAATCTTCACAGGGTTCCACAGACTCATCCATATATTTTTTCATAGTGCGAGCCTGAGCCTCACGTATGGTCTCCTTAGTACCCTGGGCATTCCAAAATGTTTGCAAACTGGAAGTGGTTTCTAGAAAACCAACCTCTTCGTCTTCAGATTTAGAAGATTCTTCGCGGGAATTTTCCGCATTAACACCGTCTAGTACATCTACCGTTTTCTCATCAGACTTATCTCTTCTTAGTCTACGTCTGCCATAGGATTCCATTAAGGCTTCTAGTTCAAAATCTTTATAGCTTTTGTGAGTATTATAATTAAAATTTTCCAAACATTCTCTTGGTATAGCGGTAGTATCTCGAGGTAAAAACGAGGTCCTGGCATCTTTCATAATATCACGATCTTCCATATCCATATTTTCGCTTAAACCAAATTTAAATGATATACACCGTTTAATCCTCTCCGCCTCACTGCGTAATTTATTTTTATCCAAAGGCACCAGCAACTGTTCATTGATCATATCCTGAAAAGGATCATTATCCAAAGAACTATCATAATCTTCCAGATAAACAGGCTCTTGTTCATATCTCGTTTGTGTTCTATATTTTTGATGCATTTGCAGAGCCATCAGCATGCCATCCATACGCATAAGTAAAATCAAAACCAAGGTTATTGGCAGCATTATGACTGGAATAATAATCAATAGTTTACAACAAGTAAAACCAGGACACCACTGCAAACGTCCTGTCTGAGTATTAACACCCAAACCCAATTTGAGTTTAGAACCCATTCTCGTTTTACAGCTCAAATTGGAGGAATTAGATGACATGTTCATAGAATTTGGAGCATAATTGCAAGAGTTATTGTGCACTCGGGGTAGATGATCACGTTTTTGTAATATATTTTTCACTTTTTGAACATTTGTACTAGATTTTATTTTATCATTTAAATTTATATTTTTATTATCGTTATTACTATTCATCGTTAGATTATCATGATTTAACATATTCCTTTAATTTTTAAATTTTATTTAGTTTTCTCTCGAAATTGTCGTTAATAACGAACGATTCTATTCACAAATTAAATTGTGTATCGCGTTTTTAATTGAGGCCAATTTATTCCAAATATGACTTTGATATACTTTTTTATTATAATAATAACTCTCTTTTATTTTCATCTAGTATGTCATAAAGCTCAATTACTACTACACAATAACACTAGCAAATTAATCACAATTTATAATTTATTATACGAAAGAAAAAAAAACAAATTTTCAAAAATAATGATCACTTATTTGATCTGAGCTGTTGGAGCTCAGAAAATGACCATTAATGCTAGACCGCCGTTTTAGTACTGACTGACTATGACAATTTCATATTTAGTTTTTGAAGGCTTGGTACTCATCGCCGCTCATCTTTAATTGAAATTGAAAAACTGTGATTGTTATTAATGACAATGATGTTCTCATTCTAGTAAGAGCGAGAGAGCATTTAGTCTCCACAATTTTTTGTATTTTTGAAGATGTTCAGAAGAGTGTTACATTTTTTTTTTTATCGTAAGATCATTTTGCGTTTGTCAATTAAACGTTTTTTATAATGAAAGTATAAATTAGCTTTCAAAACTTAGAAAAATATAATTCTGTTTTTAATTAATATGCTTTTGAAGTCATATAGATTTAGATCTTTATAACGTGACCTATTTTTCTAAACTTTTTTAAACATTTGCTAGTTAAAATTTCATTTTGAAGTTTAGAGATATTAAGATAAAAAAAATATGAAAAATTTCATTTGAACTTTAAGATTAATGATTTTATAAAGTGTGTTCTAAAAAATTCTAATGAAATTTGAATTGCAAAAATAAAATTAAACTTTTCAAAACGAGGTGACCTCATTACACACAAAGAAGAGAAATTTTATAAATAAAAGTATAAAGTTCAAGTTTTATTTACGAAATTTCAAATATACCGTTCAGTTCTAGTACAGGTCTAGCTCAGTTCTAGTTCAGTTCTATTTCAGTTCTATTTCAGTTCTATTTCAGTTCTAGTTCAGTTCTAGTTCAGTTCTAGTTCAGTTCTAGTTCAGTTCTAGTTCAGTTCTAGGTCAGTTCTAGTTCAGTTCTAGTTCAGTTCTAGTTCAGTTCTAGTTCAGTTCTAGTTCAGTTCTAGTTCAGTTCTAGTTCAGTTCTAGTTCAGTTCTAGTTCAGTTCTAGTTCAGTTCTAGTTCAGTTCTAGTTCAGTTCTAGTTCAGTTCTAGTTCAGTTCTAATTCAGTTCTAGTTCAGTTCTAGTTCAGTTCTAGTTCAGTTCTAGTTCAGTAGTTCAGTTCTAGTTCAGTTCTAGTTCAGTTCTAGTTCAGTTCTAGTTCAGTTCTAGTTCAGTTCTAGTTCAGTTCTAGTTCAGTTCTAGTTCAGTTCTAGTTCAGTTCTAGTTCAGTTCTAGTTCAGTTCTAGTTCAGTTCTAGTTCAGTTCTAGTTCAGTTCTAGTTCAGTTCTAGTTCAGTTCTAGTTCAGTTCTAGTTCAGTTCTAGTTCAGTTCTAGTTCAGTTCTAGTTCAGTTCTAGTTCAGTTCTAGTTCAGTTCTAGTTCAGTTCTAGTTCAGTTCTAGTTCAGTTCTAGTTCAGTTCTAGTTCAGTTCTAGTTCAGTTCTAGTTCAGTTCTAGTTCAGTTCTAGTTCAGTTCTAGTTCAGTTCTAGTTCAGTTCTAGTTCAGTTCTAGTTCAGTTCTAGTTCAGTTCTAGTTCAGTTCTAGTTCAGTTCTAGTTCAGTTCTAGTTCAGTTCTAGTTCAGTTCTAGTTCAGTTCTAGTTCAGTTCTAGTTCAGTTCTAGTTCAGTTCTAGTTCAGTTCAGTTCTAGTTCAGTTCTAGTTCAGTTCTAGTTCAGTTCTAGTTCAGTTCTAGTTCAGTTCTAGTTCAGTTCTAGTTCAGTTCTAGTTCAGTTCTAGTTCAGTTCTAGTTCAGTTCTAGTTCAGTTCTAGTTCAGTTCTAGTTCAGTTCTAGTTCAGTTCTAGTTCAGTTCTAGTTCAGTTCTAGTTCAGTTCTAGTTCAGTTCTAGTTCAGTTCTAGTTCAGTTCTAGTTCAGTTCTAGTTCAGTTCTAGTTCAGTTCTAGTTCAGTTCTAGTTCAGTTCTAGTTCAGTTCTAGTTCAGTTCTAGTTCAGTTCTAGTTCAGTTCTAGTTCAGTTCTAGTTCAGTTCTAGTTCAGTTCTAGTTCAGTTCTAGTTCATTTTAGTTCAGTTCTAGTTCAGTTCTAGTTCAGTTCTAGTTCAGTTCTAGTTCAGTTCTAGTTCAGTTCTAGTTCAGTTCTAGTTCAGTTCTAGTTCAGTTCTAGTTCAGTTCTAGTTCAGTTCTAGTTCAGTTCTAGTTCAGTTCTAGTTCAGTTCTAGTTCAGTTCTAGTTCAGTTCTAGTTCAGTTCTAGTTCAGTTCTAGTTCAGTTCTAGTTCAGTTCTAGTTCAGTTCTAGTTCAGTCTAGTTCAGTTCTAGTTCTAGTTCAGTTCTAGTTCAGTTCTAGTTCAGTTCTAGTTCAGTTCTAGTTCAGTTCTAGTTCAGTTCTAGTTCAGTTCTAGTTCAGTTCTAGTTCAGTTCTAGTTCAGTTCTAGTTCAGTTCTAGTTCAGTTCTAGTTCAGTTCTAGTTCAGTTCTAGTTCAGTTCTAGTTCAGTTCTAGTTCAGTTCTAGTTCAGTTCTAGTTCAGTTCTAGTTCAGTTCTAGTTCAGTTCTAGTTCAGTTGTAGTTCAGTTGTAGTTCAGTTCTAGTTCAGTTCTAGTTCAGTTCTAGTTCAGTTCTAGTTCAGATCTAGTTCAGTTCTAGTTCAGTTCTAGTTCAGTTTAGTTTAGCGCTTGTATTCATATTTATTTTTTCTAATGCACACAATAGCTAAAGCACACTTTAGCCTTAAAAACCATTAATAAAATTGTCATATTTATAAACAAACAATAAACCTACATTAACTTGGCAGCACTGTTCAAATTCTTATATTTGTCAATAGTTTACTGAATGTATTTGAAGCTATTTAACGTTTATGAATACGATTTTCGTGAAATTTGCTAATATTGGTTAATAAACTTAAAATAAGTTTTTCTGGATACCGCCTTAATTCTCGAGAAGTGAACTAAAATTTTTGGTTAGAGAAGTTAGAAATTCTAGTTTAGAGTATTTTCGTGTGCAGAAATCGACTGCCTGTTGAGTCCTTAATTTTGGACCTTACAAACTGCAATGAACAACACATATTACATAGTAGCAAGCCAATAGTTATTTCCTAAAAATACTATTTCTAATTCTATTCACGCAATTATCATTATTTCCAATCAATTGTCTGTTTAATGATGGAACCAAACAATACTTAATAGAATTAAAATCTAATCTTGGCTTTTTGTACGGGGAAATCTTAAGTAAATTATAAACAAACGTGTTTACAACACAAATATAAATCATTTTCTATAGAAGTACTGAGAAGCCCGCCCATCAGCGTTGTTGTTGGGTTCATTATGGATATTTAAATTAATCTTGTATAATTTTTATAGTGTCACTGCCATTTAAATTGAGTGACCGACCGAGCGGCCTGATTGTTTACGATTATAAACTTAGATGTAGAATGAATGTATAGTATATAGTTTTTTTTTTAATTCCATTGTAGTTTCATTTTGGCCGTATGTACTATTTAGAAAAAAAATTTTTGTTTGTGCCTAGTATAACAATGAGACTTTGCTAATAATAATAAAGATCATCATAAAAGTGATTATGACGATGAGTATTTTTTTATCGCAGTAGTATGATTGTTGGAAGTATATAATATATAATATTTTTTATAGAACTTCTAAATGATGTATTCTTCCTTTACAATCCTAAAGTGATTGTCGTAACCTAGTTCTTTATACAATATGTTTTTCTTATGAAATAGTTTAAAAAATTGTCGGGACTATAAAATAAGTTCATAATAACCGAGTTTTTATATTAAGGGGTTTGACTGTAATCGCATTTAAAAACATTGATGTCGACGTATAAGTTATATCATTTATTATAAATATTTCTCATACGTAGGAGTAACTTTTACAGTGATATACATACAAATTAAACTATTCGTAATCGAAAATAAATTTCGAAAATGGACCGAAATGGACTAGAAATAATTTTGAACAATTTTGAATTTGAAAATTTTAAATCTTGAAAATGTTAACTTTGTATAAATCATTTTTCAACTTTCGAGCTATTAGTTCGATAGTTATAATTCAGTTTTAGTTTTATTCCAGTTCAGTTGTAGTTCAGTTCTAGTTCAGTTCTAGTTGAGTTCTAGTTCAGTTCTAGTTCAGTTCTAGTTCAGTTCTAGTTCAGTTCTAGTTCAGTTCTAGTTCAGTTCTAGTTCAGTTCTAGTTCAGTTCTAGTTCAGTTCTAGTTCAGTTCTAGTTCAGTTCTAGTTCAGTTCTAGTTCAGCTCTAGTTCAGTTCTAGTTCAGTTCTAGTTCAGTTCTAGTTCAGTTCTAGTTCAGTTCTAGTTCAGTTCTAGTTCAGTTCTAGTTCAGTTCTAATTCAGTTCTAGTTCAGTTCTAGTTCAGTTCTGGAAGTATATAATATATAATATTTTTTATAGAACTTCTAAATGATGTATTCTTCCTTTACAATCCTAAAGTGATTGTCGTAACCTAGTTCTTTATACAATATGTTTTTCTTATGAAATAGTTTACCAAATTGTCGGGACTATAAAATAAGTTCATAATAACCGAGTTTTTATATTAAGGGGTTTGACTGTAATCGCATTTAAAAACATTGATGTCGACGTATAAGTTATATCATTTATTATAAATATTTCTCATACGTAGGAGTAACTTTTACAGTGATATACATACAAATTAAACTATTCGTAATCGAAAATAAATTTCGAAAATGGACCGAAATGGACTAGAAATAATTTTGAACAATTTTGAATTTGAAAATTTTAAATCTTGAAAATGTTAACTTTGTATAAATCATTTTTCAACTTTCGAGCTATTAGTTCGATAGTTATAATTCAGTTCTAGTTTTATTCCAGTTCAGTTCTAGTTCAGTTCTAGTTCAGTTCTAGTTCAGTTCAGTTCTAGTTCAGTTCTAGTTCAGTTCTAGTTCAGTTCTAGTTCAGTTCTAGTTCAGTTCTAGTTCAGTTCTAGTTCAGTTCTAGTTCAGTTGTAGTTCAGTTGTAGTTCAGTTGTAGTTCAGTTGTAGTTCAGTTCTAGTTCAGTTCTAGTTCAGTTCTAGTTCAGTTCTAGTTCAGTTCTAGCTCAGTTCTAGTTCAGTTCTAGTTCAGTTCTAGTTCAGTTCTAGTTCAGTTCTGGAAGTATATAATATATAATATTTTTTATAGAACTTCTAAATGATGTATTCTTCTTTTACAATCCTAAAGTGATTGTCGTAACCTAGTTCTTTATACAATATGTTTTTCTTATGAAATAGTTTACCAAATTGTCGGGACTATAAAATAAGTTCATAATAACCGAGTTTTTATATTAAGGGGTTTGACTGTAATCGCATTTAAAAACATTGATGTCGACGTATAAGTAATATCATTTATTATAAATATTTCTCATACGTAGGAGTAACTTTTACAGTGATATACATACAAATTAAACTATTCGTAATCGAAAATAAATTTCGAAAATGGACCGAAATGGACTAGAAATAATTTTGAACAATTTTGAATTTGAAAATTTTAAATCTTGAAAATGTTAACTTTGTATAAATCATTTTTCAACTTTCGAGCTATTAGTTCGATAGTTATAATTCAGTTCTAGTTTTATTCCAGTTCAGTTCTAGTTCAGTTCTAGTTCAGTTCTAGTTCAGTTCTAGTTCAGTTCTAGTTCAGTTCTAGTTCAGTTCTAGTTCAGTTCTAGTTCAGTTCTAGTTCAGTTCTAGTTCAGTTCTAGTTCAGTTCTAGTTCAGTTCTAGTTCAGTTCTAGTTCAGTTCTAGTTCAGTTCTAGTTCAGTTCTAGTTCAGTTCTAGTTCAGTTGTAGTTCAGTTGTAGTTCAGTTGTAGTTCAGTTGTAGTTCAGTTCTAGTTCAGTTCTAGTTCAGTTCTAGTTCAGTTCTAGTTCAGTTCTGGAAGTATATAATATATAATATTTTTTATAGAACTTCTAAATGATGTATTCTTCCTTTACAATCCTAAAGTGATTGTCGTAACCTAGTTCTTTATACAATATGTTTTTCTTATGAAATAGTTTACCAAATTGTCGGGACTATAAAATAAGTTCATAATAACCGAGTTTTTATATTAAGGGGTTTGACTGTAATCGCATTTAAAAACATTGATGTCGACGTATAAGTAATATCATTTATTATAAATATTTCTCATACGTAGGAGTAACTTTTACAGTGATATACATGCAAATTAAACTATTCGTAATCGAAAATAAATTTCGAAAATGGACCGAAATGGACTAGAAATAATTTTGAACAATTTTGAATTTGAAAATTTTAAATCTTGAAAATGTTAACTTTGTATAAATCATTTTTCAACTTTCGAGCTATTAGTTCGATAGTTATAATTCAGTTCTAGTTTTATTCCAGTTCAGTTCTAGTTCAGTTCTAGTTCAGTTCTAGTTCAGTTCTAGTTCAGTTCTAGTTCAGTTCTAGTTCAGTTCTAGTTCAGTTCTAGTTCAGTTCTAGTTCAGTTCTAGTTCAGTTCTAGTTCAGTTCTAGTTCAGTTCTAGTTCAGTTCTAGTTCAGTTCTAGTTCAGTTCTAGTTCAGTTCTAGTTCAGTTCTAGTTCAGTTGTAGTTCAGTTGTAGTTCAGTTGTAGTTCAGTTGTAGTTCAGTTCAGTAGTTCAGTTCTAGTTCAGTTCTAGTTCAGTTCTAGTTCAGTTCTAGTTCAGTTCTAGTTCAGTTCTAGTCATTCTAGTTCAGTTCTAGTTCAGTTCTAGTTCAGTTCTAGTTCAGTTCTAGTTCAGTTCTAGTTCAGTTCTAGTTCAGTTCTAGTTCAGTTCTAGTTCAGTTCTAGTTCAGTTCTAGTTCAGTTCTAGTTCAGTTCTAGTTCAGTTCAGTTCAGTTCTAGTTCAGTTCTAGTTCAGTTCTAGTTCAGTTCTAGTTCAGTTCTAGTTCAGTTCTAGTTCAGTTTCTAGTTCAGTTCTAGTTCAGTTCTAGTTCAGTTCTAGTTCAGTTCTAGTTCAGTTCTAGTTCAGTTCTAGTTCAGTTCTAGTTCAGTTCTAGTTCAGTTCTAGTTCAGTTCTAGTTCAGTTCTAGTTCAGTTCTAGTTCAGTTCTAGTTCAGTTCTAGTTCAGTTCTAGTTCAGTTCTAGTTCAGTTCTAGTTCAGTTCTAGTTCAGTTCTAGTTCAGTTCTAGTTCAGTTCTAGTTCAGTTCTAGTTCAGTTCTAGTTCAGTTCTAGTTCAGTTCTAGTTCAGTTCTAGTTCAGTTCTAGTTCAGTTCTAGTTCAGTTCTAGTTCAGTTCTAGTTCAGTTCTAGTTCAGTTCTAGTTCAGTTCTAGTTCAGTTCTAGTTCAGTTCTAGTTCAGTTCTAGTTCAGTTCTAGTTCAGTTCTAGTTCAGTTCTAGTTCAGTTAGTTCTAGTTTCAGTTCTAGTTCAGTTCTAGTTCAGTTCTAGTTCAGTTCTAGTCAGTTCTAGTTCAGTTCTAGTTCAGTTCTAGTTCAGTTCTAGTTTCAGTTCTAGTTCAGTTCTAGTTCAGTTCTAGTTCAGTTCTAGTTCAGTTCTAGTTCAGTTCTAGTTCAGTTCTGGTTCAGTCTAGTTCAGTTCTAGTTCAGTTCTAGTTCAGTTCTAGTTCAGTTCTAGTTCAGTTCTAGTTCAGTTCTAGTTCAGTTCTAGTTCAGTTCTAGTTCAGTTCTAGTTCAGTTCTAGTTCAGTTCTAGTTCAGTTCTAGTTCAGTTCTAGTTCCGTTCTAGTTCGCAATCGTTTTCGTTTTGATTTGTAGTTTTAATATTTTTAAACAACTGATTTCGGCTCTCATTTTCTCATGTCTGTTTGGTACAATTCATGTATTAATTTAAACAAATTAAATTTTTTGTTCCTCTGCATTCAATATTTTAAAATTCTAAATTTATGCGTTGTAGAGATTTTTATTTGTGTGAGTGATCTAATGTATTTATTTTTTGCAATTTCCAGTATGCGTGTGTATGAGTAAATTTATTTATATATTTATATTTTTTTTGAATTGCAAATATTTTAACCTTAAACCATTTACATAATTGAATTATGACCGAAATTGATTTTGAGTGTCGTTGGTTTTGTGTATGTTGTGTTATTTTTATTGTATATTTTTTAAACTTTTTTGTTTGTTGATTCTTTTATTTTTAGCAAATTGTTTGAAAAGTTTCAAATAGAAAAGAAAACTAATTTAAATCATACAAATTACATTCAAAATTATATTACACAAAGGTGTTACAGTTCTCTTGGAGGAATAGCAAAAAATAGTCAAAATTATTTAGATTTAATTAAAAAGTTTTATTATTTATCAAGCGATTATTCTATTTAAATAAAAGAATAACTGATGTTATTAAAGGAATGTTTTTTTTTGTTTTTTTTTAAACAATTTTTATGAAAATCGAGACACTTTAAACAAGAGAATATTTTATGCACAATAACTCTTCTTCATATGCAAGTTTTAATTTTTTCACAACTTTAACACTCACTTTATACTCCTTTTTATAGGATTGTTAGAAAAATTAATTTAATATTATTAAATTCACTAAAGTTAGCTCTTCAGAGCGCGTATTTATTTAAAGCGGGTGCGTAATTTACAAAAAAGAAATCCCTTTTAAAATTAGTACAAGTTGGTTGATGCTTGTTTGATTTATAACTGATTTGAAAATTGTTAAGAACACTAATAAAAAGTTAATTATAAAATGTAAATCAATACTAATAATGATGTTGCAAATAATGAAGATGATAATAATGTGAATGATAATGACGCTTTACATGCTAATAATGTTGGTGCCGGTGTTGTATGTATATAAGATGATAATACAAATAAAATGTATAGCAGCAAAAAAAGTAATCTGCACTTTTGTAATTTTTAGTATAAATAAGAAAAAAATAGATATTTTCCAAATGTTTTACATTGTCACTTCTAATTAGAATAAATGTATGAAAAGTTGCTTTATTCTACACAGAAAAAATTAATTTTAAAAAATTTTCAATTAAACGATTAATCAAAAATTTTAAAAGGGTTCAATTCATTTTGTATTTGATTCATAAAAATGTATAATCAAATACGTATTTAACAACAACAAAAATAGAAAAAAATAAAAATTTTGTGTACTAAATCAATTATAAGTAGTAATTGAATATACAATTTTTGTTATAGGTTGAACTTCAAAAAATAAAATAATTGAAAACGAGGTTTTGGTAATTGAAATCGTTTTTCAGTTTTTTCTGTGTACAGATTTTTTTATTATCTAAAAGAATATTTTGTTATTTTCGTATTGAATCATCGTAATCATACTATATATGCAATCAAATATAATTTTATTATAAGGTAAGATTATTAGATAATATGGAGATTGATGCTTTTGCTTCTATATCTCTCATTTATACAAATTGTTATTTAGTTGTACTGAAAACATCAACAGCAGCCGTTGAATGTTATTGACATTCTCGGAAGAAATTAAAATGAAGATGCTACTGTTGGTGCTGTTGCTGCCGTATGGGTTTTTATTATTGTTTCTGCTCCCGGCATGGAAAATTAAAATTTTGAAATATTTAGTACTAATCTTGTACTAAACTAAATTATATGAATTAGTATACTGGTTCGTCTTTTGACTAGTTTATGGACCAGTCTAAGTATTCTCTTGTCTATGGATCTATCTATAAATCATTATGGTTCGTCTTTTGACTAGATTATGGACTAGTTATTGAAGTAGTCTATACACAAGATTGTAAACCAATCTGTTGATTAGGTGTATTTCGTAGTCTATATACCATTATATGATCTTGTTGGTTGGTTGACTAGTCTAATTTATTGATAAGTCTATGACTATAGATAAAAAATTTAATATATAGATCTATAGATGTCTATTGACTAAACTATTGATCAGGCCTATAACTAATACATATATGGAATATTCTATGACCTTGATTATATAATAGTTTATGTACTAGTCTTTGAATATTCTATACTCAGTTAATTCACTAGTCTATTAAACTATTCTATAGACTGGTTTATTAACAAGTCTATGGACCTGTGCATTGACTATTATATGAACTAGTCTATGGTCTTAGTTAGATAATAGATAGATAGATCGATGATAGATAGATTAGATAGATAGATAGATAGATAGATAGCTAGATAGATAGATAGACTAAGATAGATAGATAGATAGATAGATAGATTAGTAGATAGATTAGATCGATAGATAATAGAATGATAGATAGATAGATAGATAGATAGATAGATAGATAGATAGATAGATAGATAGATAGATAGATAGATAGATAGATAGATAGATAGATAGATAGATAGATAGATAGATAGATAGATAGAGAGATAGATAGATAGATAGATAGATAGATAGATAGATAGATAGATAGATAGATAGATAGATAGATAGATAGATAGATAGATAGATAGATAGATAGATAGATAGATAGATAGATAGATAGATAGATAGATAGATAGATAGTAGATAGATAGATAGATAGATAGATAGATAGATAGATAGATAGATAGATGGTAGATAGATAGATAGATAGATAGATAGATAGATAGATAGATAGATAGATAGATATAGGTACAGTAGTGTAATTGGCTAGTAATTGACTACTTTAAAACTTGTCTTTTTCCTATTCATATACTTGTCTATCTACCAGTCTATTGACTATTCATATGTCTACTGTATATTTATGAATTATTTTGAAATATTTTAATATGTCCTGGGGGAACTCCTACACATATATTTCGCTGTCAAAAAATACTGCAATAACATGCAATAGTATTAAATTTTCCATCTCTGATCTACATATACTGTTGTTGATTTCAACACAACTCAGCAGAAATACAATCAGTATCGCTTGTGTGTAGTCTGCTAATGTTGGTTAAATTATAATTTAAAAATTAAACAGAAAAAATTAGCTATATTATTAAATTTGTTCACTTTTACACGATGCAGCCAACAATGAATTGGCTTTAATTAAATTAGTAGTATTAATTATTACAAAATCAATGGAAATTTGTATAATTTGCACTTAGACATGTAGACATGTTTTTTTTAAACACATCTTAAGAAGATGATGATATTGAATTTGTCATTATGTCTGTAACTCATTGAATTATGGGTCGTAGACTTCATATTCTAGGTACTGATAAATTTAAATATTGAGAAACCGATGAAACGTATCAATATATTTTTAAATAAGTTATATGTTATGGGTAGAGGATGTACAAAATTCTGAGCAGCCGTTTATAAAAATCTCTTACCTCTTAATTATATATCGTTTTATTTATTTTTACGTTATTAAATAAAGATTTTCTTTGCGTTCTTTTTTTATAAATACTTTTTCAAATAAGTGACCAATTTTTGTAATTTGCAATAATAACCTCTTTTTTATGACTTTGCTAAAAATAGTGTTACGCTTCAAAAGAAATCACTTCCGTAAATAAACATTCAAAATAAATTTGTTTTGTCAAATTTTAATCATTTTAAAAAAATAACACAAAAAATATCATTGACTTTGTTAGATAGATAGATTTTTAAGGGTTTTCATTATTAAAGGGAAATTATTGTTTTTTCTATTCATATTCTAAAAATTTTCTGTTTAAAATTGATTTCCATATGAATTGCTATGAGGATTTATGTCTAACATTTTAATTTATTAGCTTATGCTAATTTTTTAAATACATTTAACTCATATTTAATTATATAACAAAAAGTAAAAGATAAATAATAATAATAACTCCATATATAATTAAGTTGTTTTATCTAGTTATTTATTATTATTAATAATAATAATGAAATTGTTTAACACAATTAATTTCAATTAACATTATTTTAACATAAACTTACATACAACATACGTATATACATACATATGTATGTATGTGCATTTGGTACTTTTATACCGATCGCTTTACTACTTCAGTTAAATGTTTTATTTCTATCTTTTGTTAAATGAATGTATTTTATATTTATTATACTATACTGTAAGTATAATTAACTACAGATTAGTTAGTTCATATATGTTTATTAATATTTCTTTATAAAAAGAACCATTAGAAAACGGAATATTACCATTTAGTTCACCATTGTCTGATCCCTGATTAAATCATATCAACTTTAATTAGATGAAATAATAAGAGTAAAAGTACCATTTCGTCTACTTTTTAGCCTATAACTATCTTGAAAAGTATAATAGAAAAGTACCGAAAAAAATCATAAAGAATATTTATTAAAAAATATTCAGCTTTCTTTGAAAAACTTAAACTGTTAGTTAGTTAGTCAGTTAGTTAGTTAGTAGTTAGTTAGTTAATTAGTTAGTCAGTTAATTAGTTAGTCAGTTAGTTAGTTAGTTAGTTAGTTAGTTAGGTAGTTAGTCAGTTAGTTAGTTAGTTAGTTAGTTAGTTAGTTAGTTAGTAGTTAGTTAGTTATTCAGTAGTAGTTAGTAGTTAGTTAGTTAGTCAGTTAGTTAGTTAGTTAGTAGTTAGTTAGTTAGTTAGTTAGTTAGTTAGTTAGTAGTTAGTTAGTTAGTTAGTTAGTTAGTTAGTTAGGTAGTTAGTTAGTTAGTTAGTTTAGTAGTTAGTAGTTAGTAGTTAGAGTAGTAGTTAGTTAGTAGTTAGTAGTTAGTTAGTTAGTTAGTTAGTTAGTTAGTTAGTTAGTTAGTTAGTAGTTAGGTAGTTAGTTAGTAGTTAGTTAGTTAGTTAGTAGTTAGTTTAGTTAGTTAGTTAGTTAGTTAGTTAGTTAGTTAGTTAGTTAGTTAGTTAGTTAGTTAGTTAGTAGTTAGTTAGTTAGTTAGTTAGTTAGTTAGTTAGTTAGTTAGTTAGTTAGTTAGTTAGTTAGTTAGTTAGTTAGTTAGTTAGTTAGTAGTTAGTTAGTTAGTTAGTTAGTTAGTTAGTTAGTTAGTTAGTTAGTTAGTTAGTTAGTTAGTTAGTTAGTTAGTTAGTTAGTTAGTTAGTTAGTAGTTAGTTAGTTAGTTAGTTAGTTAGTTAGTTAGTAGTTAGTTAGTTAGTTAGTTAGTTAGTTAGTTAGTTAGTTAGTTAGTTAGTTAGTTAGTTAGTAGTTAGTTAGTAGTTAGTTAGTTAGTTAGTTAGTTAGTTAGTTAGTTAGTTAGTAGTTAGTTAGTTAGTTAGTAGTTAGTTAGTTAGTTAGTTAGTTAGTTAGTTAGTTAGTTAGTTAGTTAGTTAGTAGTTAGTTAGTTAGTTAGTTAGTAGTTAGTTAGTTAGTTAGTTAGTTAGTTAGTTAGTTAGTTAGTTAGTTAGTAGTTAGTTAGTTAGTTAGTTAGTTAGTTAGTAGTTAGTTAGTTAGTTAGTTAGTTAGTTAGTTAGTTAGTTAGTTAGTTAGTTAGTGAGTTAGTTAGTTAGTTAGTTATTAGTTAGTTAGTTAGTTAGTAGTTAGTTAGTTAGTTAGTTAGTTAGTTAGTTAGTTAGTTAGTTAGTAGTTAGTTAGTTAGTTAGTTAGTTAGTTAGTTAGTTAGTTAGTTAGTAGTTAGTTAGTTAGTTAGTTAGTTAGTTAGTTAGTTAGTTAGTTAGTTAGGTAGTTAGTTAGTTAGTTAGTTAGTTAGTTAGTTAGTTAGTTAGTAGTTAGTTAGTTAGTTAGTTAGTTAGTTAGTTAGTTAGTTAGTTAGTTAGTTAGTTAGTTAGTTAGTTAGTTAGTTAGTTAGTTAGTTAGTTAGTTAGTTAGTTAGTTAGTTAGTTAGTTAGTTAGTTAGTTAGTTAGTTAGTTAGTTAGTTAGTTAGTAGTTAGTTAGTTAGTTAGTTAGTAGTAGTTAGTTAGTTAGTTAGTTAGTTAGTTAGTTAGTTAGTTAGTTAGTTAGTTAGTAGTAGTTAGTTAGTTAGTTAGTAGTTAGTTAGTTAGTTAGTTAGTAGTTAGTTAGTTAGTTAGTTAGTTAGTTAGTTAGTTAGTTAGTTAGTTAGTTAGTTAGTAGTTAGTTAGTTAGTTAGTTAGTTAGTTAGTTAGTTAGTTAGTTAGTTAGTTAGTTAGTTAGTTAGTTAGTTAGTTAGTTAGTTAGTTAGTAGTTAGTTAGTAGTAGTTAGTAGTTAGTTAGTTAGTTAGTTAGTCAGTTAGTTAATTAGTTAGTTAGTTAGTTAGTTAGTTAGTTAGTTAGGGTCTACAAAGTTCGTTACGTTTATTTTTCTTCAACTTATTTCACAATTAGAATAAGTTAATAGTTTTATAAATGATTTAATGCACATGTGTGTATTTGAGAGTGTGGGGATTGCGTTAATTTGTCTTAATTAATGCTGACAAAAGCCTTTTTTCATAATAAACTGTTATAAATTTATTGTACAAAGTATGTGTGTACATTAAATTCAGTACCAAGTGTAATAAAACATATTTTATGACTAAATAAATCGTACTAATTACAAATAAATTCTACTGTAATTAACTTAAACATGTTATTAAAAACGGTATCAGCAGTAAATCTAAATAAAAATCACGATTGCATGACACTGTGTGTTGATACATTTCTTTTGCTAGACTTTTATGTTTCACTGTAATATGTGTGTGTACTTTTACTACGTAAATCGCACCCATTGTATTGTTTGTTTTCCTAAATATGCAATTTTTGTAAAAATCAAAACTAATTAATAGAAATCATTTTGATTTACTACATCTGTTACTTTTTTCTTCTTTAAATTAAAATGTATGAATATTATACCCTACACCATTTTAGTGGGGAGGGTATATTGGATTTGTGCTGATGTTTGTAACATACAAAAAAATTCGTCCTAGACCCACCTTAAAGTATACCAATCGGCTTAGAATCGTTTTCTGAGTCGATTAAGCTATGTCCGTCCGTCTGGCTGGCTGGCTGTCCATGTAAACCTTGTGTGCAAGGTACAGGTCGCAATTTTCAAGATAATTGGATGAAATTTTGCACGCACGTTTTATTTGACCCAAGGACGAAGCCTATTGAAAATCGTTAAAATCGGTCCATTATTTCACCTAGCCCCCATAAACCAGAACCCCCCGAAAAGGGCTTCTGAGCTCATAATTATGTTAAATATACAGATATATCGGTAAAATACGGCACAACTAAGTTTTATAGAAGTCTTGATGACCCTGCCAAATTTCATAAAGATCGGGCCCCATTTGACCCTAGCTCCCATACAAAGTCCCCTTCAGAAAATTACTTGAATGTCCCAAATTAGCTTATAAACACAAATATCGCGATGAAATTCAGCACAATAAAATATTATGTAAATAAATATATTCACAAAATTTTATCGGGCTTGGTCCATATTGGCCCCTAGTCCCCATATAAAGCCTCTTTCAGAAAATTAGTTTTTCATCCATAAATTGCTTAAATGTATCGGAACAAGGGAATATTGAAGATAAATGCTTTATTATGAAAAATAAATCACATTTAATATTCATAACTGGTGTAGGGTATCATATGGTCGGCCTCGCCCGACTATACTTTCTTACTTGTTGATCATATACTTGTTCCTTCGTAATCGATCAATGAATTTAAAAATGAGTTACAACTACGCGAAAAAATAATTTAACAAAATAAAAATATTACAAAAAAAAAATCATATTGTCAACAATCACAACAGCAACAATATCAATCAATTGAAATGTAAGTAAATTTTCAAAACAACTACAAGTCGTACACAATTAAAATGTGCCCACAAAGTATGGGGCACAGGCATTTAAATTTATGTAAGAAGTAGGTTTCACATGTATGTTGGCCAATACTACTTCGCTCGTAACATTGATTGCAATCAAGTGTATTGCCACAACAGAAATTGAGGGGAGAATTAATTGCACAATACACACGTTACATGCTATGGGTGTCAAAAGTATGTAAACGCTAGTGGATTTTTTTTAAATATGTATAGATATGTATATTTTGCTGTCAAACCGGCAGCAAATTTTAACAAAAGTTGTTTTGACGTGTTGATGTTACTTTTTTATGAATCAGTAATAGTTTTATAAAATCATTGTCTTATTTTTTCAAAAAACTCAATATCAACGAAGCTATAAACCTTTTTAGTTTTGACCCAATTTCAGTATTAAAGTTATAGATGTTTTTAGATTTGACTCAATTTTGGAACCAAATATTGATATTTTCTCAAAAAACTCAATTTTGGAATCGATATTTGGTAGCAAATATAAGTGATCGCAGATTAACGAGTTTTTCTCAAAAAACTCAATATTAACGAAGTCATAATGACATAATAATGACTCAATTTTAGTACCTAAAATCGATATTTGGTAGGAAATATAAGTGATCACAGATTAACTCGTTTTTCTCCAAAAACTCAATATTAACGAAGTTATAGAGGTTTTTAGTTTTGACTCAATTTCAGTACCAAAAATCGATATTTGGTAGGAAATATAAGTGATCACAGATTAACGCGTTTTACTCAAAAAACTCAATATTAACGAAGTTATAGAGGTTTTTAATTTTGACTCAATTTAGTACCAAAAATCGATATTTGGTAGGAAATATAAGTGATCACAGATTAACGCGTTTTTCTGGAAAAACTCAATATTAATAAAGTTATAGAGGTTTTTAGTTTCGACTCGATTTTAGTACCAATAATCGATATTTGGTAGGAAATATAAGTGATCACAGATTAACGCCTATTTCTAAAAAAACTCAATATTAACGAAGTTATAGAGGTTTTTAGTTTTGACTCAATTTTAGTACCAAAAATCGATATTTGGTAGGAAATATAAGTGATCACAGATTAACACCTATTTCTCAAAAAACTCAATATTAACGAAGTTATAGAGGTTTTAAATTTTGACTCAATTTTAGTACCAAAAATCGATATTTGGTAGGAAATATAAGTGATCACAGATTAACGCGTTTTTTTCAAAAAATTCAATATTATCGAAGTTATAGAGGTTTTTAATTTTGACTCAATTTTAGTACCAAAAATCGATATTTGGTAGGAAATATAAGTGAACACAGATTAACTCGTTTTTCTGGAAAAATTCAATATTAATAAAGTTATAGAGGTTTTTAGTTTCGACTCGATTTTAGTACCAAAAATCGATATTTGGTAGGAAATATAAGTGATCACAGATTAACGTGTTTTCTGGAAAAACTCAATATTAATAAAGTTATAGAGGTTTTTAGTTTCGACTCGATCTTAGTACCAAAAACCGATATTTGGTAGGAAATATGAGTGATCACAGATTAACGCCTATTTCTCAAAAAACTCAATATTAACGAAGTTATATAAGTTTTTAATTTTGACTCAATTTTAGTACCAAAAATCGATATTTGGTGGAAAATATAAGTGATCACAGATTAACGAGTTTTTCTCAAAAAACTCAATATTAACGAAGTTATAGAGGTTTTAAATTTCGAAAAATCGATATTTGGTAGGAAATATAAGTGATCACAGATTAACGCGTTTTTCCAAAAAACTCAATATTAACGAAGTTATAGAGGTTTTTAATTTTGACTCAATTTTAGTACCAAAAATCGATATTTGGTAGGAAATATAAGTGATCACAGATTAACGCCTATTTCTCAAAAAACTCAATATTAACGAAGTTATAGAGGTTTTTAGTTTTGACTCAATTTTAGTACCAAAAATCGATATTTGGTAGGAAATATAAGTGATAACAGACTAACGCCTATTTCTCAAAAAACTCAATATTAACAAAGTTATAGATGTTTTTAGTTTTTACTTAATTTTAGTACCAACAATCGATATTTGGTGGGAAATATAAGTGATCACAGATTAACGCGTTTTTCTCAAAAAACTCAATATTATCGAAGTTATAGAGGTTTTTAGTTTTGACTCAATTTTAGTACCAAAAATCGATATTTGGTAGGAAATATAAGTGATCACAGATTAACGCCTATTTCTCAAAAAACTCAATATTAACGAAGTTATAGATGTTTTTAGTTTTGACTTAATTTTAGTACCAAAAATCGATATTTGGTGGGAAATATAAGTGATCACAGATTAACGCGTTTTTCTGGAAAAACTCAATAATAATAAAGTTATAGAGGTTTTTAGTTTTGACTCCATTTTAGTACCAAATATCGATATTTGGTAGGAAATATAAGTGATCACAGATTAACGCGTTTTTCCCAAAAAACTCAAAATTAACAAAGTTATAGAGGTTTTTAATTTTGACTCAATTTTAGTACCAAACATCGATATTTGTTAGGAAATATAAGTGATCATGGATTAACGCCTATTTCTCAAAAAACTCAATATTAACTAAGTTATAGAGATTTTTAGTTTTGACTCAATTTTAGTACCAAAAATCGATATTTGGTAGGAAATATTAGTGATTACAGACTAACGCCTATTTCTCAAAAAACTCAATATTAACGAAGTTATAGAGGTTTTTAGATTTGACTTAATTTTAGTACCAAAAATCGATATTTGGTGGGAAATATAAGTGATCACAGATTAACGCGTTTTACTCAAAAAACTCAATATTATCGAATTTATAGAGGTTTTTAGTTTTGACTCAATTTTAGTACCAACAATCGATATTTGGTAGGAAATATAAGTGATCACAGATTAACGCCTATTTCTCAAAAAACTCAATATTAATGAAGTTATAGATGTTTTTAGTTTTGACTTAATTTTAGTACCAAAAATCGATATTTGGTGGGAAATATAAGTGATCACAGATTAACGCGTTTTTCTGGAAAAACTCAATATAAATAAAGTTATAGAGATTTTTAGTTTTGACTTAATTTTGTTACCAAAAATCGATATTTGGTAGGAAATATAAGTGATCACGGATTAGCGCGTTTTTCTGGAAAAACTCAATAATAATAAAGTTATAGAGGTTTTTAGTTTTGACTCCATTTTAGTACCAAATATCGATATTTGGTAGGAAATATAAGTGATCACATATTAACGCGTTTTTCCCAAAAAACACAATATTATCGAAGTTATAGAGGTTTTTAATTTTGATTCAATTTTAGTACCAAAAATCGATATTTGGTAGGAAATATAAGTGATCACAGATTAACGCGTTTTTCCCAAAAAACTCAATATTATCGAAGTTATAGAGGTTTTTAATTTTGACTCAATTTTAGTACCAAAAATCGATATTTGGTGGAAAATATAAGTGATCACAGATTAGCGCGTTTTACTCAAAAAACTCAATATTAACGAAGTTATAAAAGTTTTTAGTTTTGACTAAATTTTAGTGCCAAATATCGATATTTGGTAGGAAATATAAGTGATCACAGATTAACGCCTACTTCTCAAAAAACTCAATATTAACGAAGTTATAGAGGTTTTTAGTTTTGACTTAATTTTAGTACCAAAAATCGATATTTGGTAGGAAATATAAGTGATCACAGATTAACGCGTTTTACTCAAAAAACTAAATATTATCGCAGTTATAGAGGTTTTTAATTTTGACTCCATTTTAGTACCAAATATCGATATTTGGTAGGAAATAAAAGTGATCACAGATTAACGCGTTTTTATCAAAAAACTCAATATTAACGAAGTTATAGAGGTTTTTAGTTTGACTTAATTTTAGTACCAAAAATCGATATTTGGTGGGAAATATAAGTGATCACAGATAAACGCGTATTTCTCAAAAAACTCAATATTAACGAAGTTATAGAGGTTTTTAATTTTGACTCCATTTTAGTACCAAATATCGATATTTGGTAGGAAATAAAAGTGATCACAGATTAACGCGTATTTCTCAAAAAACTCAATATTAACGAAGTTATAGAGGTTATTAGTTTTGACTTAATTTTAGTACCAAAAATCGATATTTGGTGGGAAATATAAGTGATCACAGATAAACTCGTATTTCTCAAAATACTCAATATTAACGAAGTTATAGAGGTTTTTAATTTTGACTCAATTTTAGTACCAAAATTAATTTTTGCTAGGAAATATAAGAAATATAAGTGATCGCAGATTAACGCGTTTTTCTCAAAAAACTCAATATTAACGAAGTTATAGAGGTTTTTAGTTTTGACTCAATTTTAGTACCAAAAATCGATATTTGGTAGGAAATATAAGTGATCACAGATTAACGCGTTTTTCTCAAAAAACTCAATATTAACGAAGTTATAGAGGTTTTTAGTTTTGACTCAATTTTAGTACCAAAAATCGATATTTGTTAGGAAATATAAGTGATCACAGATTAACGCGTCTTTCTATAAAAACTCAATATTAACGAAGTTTTAGAGGTTTTTAGTTTTGACTCAATTTTAGTACCAAAAATCGATTTTTGGTAGGAAATATAAGTGATCACAGATTAACGCGTTTTTCTCGAAAAACTCAATATTAACGAAGTTATAGAGGTTTTTAGTTTTGACTTAATTTTAGTACCGAAAATCGATATTTGGTAGGAAATATAAGTGATCACAGATTAACGCCTATTTCTCAAAAAACTCAATATTAACGAAGTTATAGAGGTTTTTAGTTTTGACTCAATTTTAGTACCAAAAATCGATATTTGGTAGGAAATATAAGTGATCACAGATTAACGCGTTTTTCTCAAAAAACTCAATATTAACGAAGTTATAGAGGTTTTAAGTTTTGACTCAATTTTAGTACCAAAACTCGATATTTGGTAGGAAATATAAGTGATCACAGATTTACGCGTTTTTCTCGAAAAAACTCACTATTAACGAAGTTATAGAGGTTTTTAGTTTTGACTCAATTTTAGTACCAAAAATCGATATTTGGTTGGATATATAGGTGATCACAGATTAACGCGTTTTTCCCAAAAAAACTCAATATTAACGAAGTTATTGTGGTTTTTAGTTTTGACTCAATTTTAGTACCAAAAATCGATATTTGGTAGGATATATAAGTGATCACAGATTAACGCCTACATCTCAAAAAACTCAATATTAACGAAGTTATAGAGGTTTTTAATTTTGACTCAATTTTAGTACCAAAAATCGATATTTGGTAGGAAATATAAGGGATCACAGATTAACTCGTCTTTCTGTAAAAACTCAATATTAATGAAGTTTTAGAGGTTTTTAGTTTTGACTCAATTTTAGTACAAAAAAATCGATATTTGGTAGGAAATATAAGTGATCACAGATTAACGCGTTTTTCTCGAAAAACTCAATATTAACGAAGTTATAGAGGTTTTTAGTTTTGACTCAATTTTAGTACCAAAAATCGGTATTTGGTAGGAAATATAAGTGATCACAGATTAACGCGTATTTCTCAAAAAACTCAATATTAACGAAGTTTTAGAGGTTTTTAGTTTTGACTCAATTTTAGTACCAAAAATCGATATTTGTAGGAAATATAAGTGATCACAGATTAACGTGTCTTTCTGTAAAAACTCAATATTAACGAAGTTATAGAGGTTTTTAGTTTTGACTCAATTTTAGTACCAAAAAATCAATATTTGGTAGGAAATATAAGTGATCACAGATTAACGCGTTTTTCTCGAAAAACTCAATATTAACGAATTTATAGAGGTTTTTAGTTTTGACGCAATTTCAGTACCAAAAATCGATATTTAGTACAAAATATAAGTGTTCACAGATTGACGCGTTTTGCTCAAAAATCTCAATATTAACGAAGTTATAGAGGTTTTTAGTTTTGTCCTAATTTTGGAACCAAAAATCGATATTTGGTAGGATATATAAGCGATCACAGATTAACGCGTTTTTCCCAAAAGACTCAGTATTAACGAAGTTATAAAGGTTTTCAGTTTCGATTCAATATCAATGCCAAATATCGATATTTGGTAGGAAATATAACGCGCAACGGGATTAACGCGTTTTTCTGGAAAAACTCAATATTAATAAGGTTATAGAGGTTTTTAGTTTTGTCCTAATTTTGGAACCAAAAATCGATATTTGGTAGAATATATAAGTGATCACAGATTAACGCATTTTTCTCTTAAATCTCAATATTAACGAAGCTTTGTTAATATTGAGTTTTTAACTTCGCGAAGTTATGGAGGACTTTGGTCTTAAGTTTTGAATCTCAAAAACAATATTAACTCTTTCACGCACAAAACTAAACTAGCTGGACTTTTTATGGATAGGAGTTCTACGCACTTTATTTTGACGTATATTAATAATTTTTGGTGAAAAATGGAAAAGTGTTTTCGAAGGATATCGCAGGATATTAACCCTTTTAAACGGCAGTGCCATCAAATTCTAAAAAAAAAAGTTTTCTTTGAAAATAACCATTAACTATATCTTTGAGCTCAAATAATAATTAAAAAAGTCTTGAGACGCAGTGAAAGAAGTATCAAAGTCATAAATGTTTGGTGTACATTTAGATGGTTGTGGAAACTATATATAAATTGTTATGTTACTAACATTAGGCGAATCCATAACTCCATATTATAGTTGTGTAGGGTATAAATGTTATTTTCCCAATTAACTTCCTTTGTTTTCATTACTTTTGGGCGAAGATTGTGAGCAAACATGTGACTTAAATACTATATGCATCCCTAAGGTATGCTGTTTAATTTTAGTTACTGTTTTTACTGTCATTCTGTGCGCCTGTTATTTACAAAATATTCGAATAAATTTGTTTAAAAATTAATGAAAAAAAAAAAATTGTGTGACTGGACGAATGAGACTGAAATGGAAAAAATGCATGAGCATGTAATGTAAAATTAATTTTAAAGATTTGTATTTTATAATTTTTTTTAATTATTTGAATACTTTATTGTTCACAACCTGTCTTTAGGACATTTCCATTTGATATGACTTAAAATTATGGAAAAATATTTTAAAATATCAATATTTTCAATATCAAAATTAATTAAAAATCTAAATAAAATTAATTAACTAAAAATATAAATAAATAATTAAATAAAAATTTATATTAAAAACTCTTTTAATTTCATTGTATTAAATACTCGTTTATATTTAAGTCAATCTTATAAGTAATTAACTAATTGTTTTTCATTCATTAAAAATATTGTGATTGAGGCAAGACATTTTACTTATAATTAATGACGGTTCATTAGAATTTTCTTATTTAAAATGCGAATTATTTGTTTATTAATTAATATTTTTTTAATGTTTATTGTGGCAGTAAATTAAAATGAATGAAATATTTCAACACAATAAACTAATGATCATATTGATTTGTCATTTCATATCCACACCTTCAAATAAGACGTATTACACAAGTAGTACAAATGATTTGTTGAGTATTAAATTATAATTAATTTCATTGAAAATAAAAAAAAAAAAAATATTTAAAACAAGTTTTAACAATAAATAAAGTCCGGCAATGTCATATTATTAGGCTCCCAGCTAATAGTGAACTTTCAAAGAAGCAAAAATAACATAGGTCATTAATCTCTTATGGCTACTTTTCATTGCTTAGAAATAAATTCAACAGAAAGTAGAGATTATAATACTGTTTACACGGTTTTTTTCTAAAAACTATTAAGCAAAATAAAAAGCCTCAGAAAAACTGCCGACAGCTTGCTCTAAACCCTTCATATTTGTATTACAAAATTAAAATAAATTCCACAACACAATTCAATCATCCACCACTTATTAAACCTAAGCATTATTGCCTTTTTGCATTATTAAAATTAAAAAAAAACAGAAAAAATCAAATAATTTGCAATAATTTATTTAAACAGAACTTGAGCAACAAAATATTTAGAATGTTCAACAAACATATAAAACGGACTTACAAATTCTGCAAAAATAATAGACTTTTACATATAGTCTACGTGCAGATACTTACATACTTGAATATTTAGTTATGCAGAATTTTAAACCATGAAGGCGTTTGGCAAAATATGCATTGCATTAAGAGCACATACATATGTATGTATGTATGTACAATCAAATTGGAATATAATTACTTTGAAAATTATTTAATACGAATACAATGGCGCAAAATATGAAGTGCATAACGAATGATTTGCTATTAACAAAAAGACCAAAAATTGCCGAAAAATTAAATTAAAATGTTGTTAAAGAAATATTTACTAGAAACATTAACCTTCGCAATACCAAACCCCAAATCTCAAATAATCAGGACTATAGGCTAGTTTATAGCCAATACAATAGACTAAAATATAGTTGATATTGTAGACCATATTCGAGATTATAGTCGAACTATAAATAGATAGTGGATCCTATAGACAAGACTAATGGCCAGACTATAGTCCATACTATTAAACTTTTGTCCCGACTACACACCAGACTATAAATGTGACTCTAGATTAGGCTATAGACCAGACTATAAACCAGATTATAGTATAATATAGACTATAGACAATTGACCAGACTATTGTAAAGAGTATAGACTGGATTATAGACCAGACTATAGAATGGACTATTAAGCAAACTATAGTCCCTACTATAGAGCAGATTATATACCCGGCTATAGACCAAAAAATAGATCATAATATAGACTAGACAATAGAGCAGACTATAGACCAGATTACAGACCAGACTATAGACCAGAATATAGACCAGACTATAGACCAGACTATAGACCAGACTATAGACCAGACCAGACGATTGAGCAGACTATAGAGCAGACTACAGAGCAGTCTATAGAATAGACCAGACTAAAGGCCAGACCATAGACAAGACTTTAGACTATATGATCGACTATAGACCAGACTATAGTACAGTCTATAGCCCAGACTATTTTCTATTGATCGATCTATAGTCTGGTATATATTCTTGACTATAGGCTGGTATATAGCCTCGACTATAGTCTGGACTATAGTAGCAAATATAGTCTGATCTATAGTCTCGATTATATTCTAGTCTATAGTCTTGTCTATATTCTTCTCCACATTCTGGTCTATAGTCTGGTCAATTGACTCGACTATAACATGGTATATAGTCCAGTCTATAGTCCAGTCTATAGTCCAGTCTATAGTCCAGTCTATAGTCCAGTCTATAGTCCAGTCTATAGTCCAGTCTATAGTCCAGTTTATAGTCCAGTCTATAGTCCAGTCTATAGTCCAGTCTATAGTCCAATCTATAGTCGAGACTATAGTCCAATCTATAGTCGAGACTATAGTCCAATCTATAGTCGAGACTATAGACTAGACTATATAGCAGACTATAGTCGACACTATATACCATGTTATAGTCGAGTCAATTGACCAGACTATAGAGCAGAATGTGGAGAAGAATATAGACAAGACTATAGACTAGAATATAATCGAGACTATAGATCAGACTATATTTGCTACTATAGTCCAGACTATAGTCGAGGCTATATACCAGCCTATAGCCAAGAATATATACCAGACTATAGATCGATCAATAGAACAGACTATAGTCGAGACTATAGGCCATATTGTAGTCGAGTCAATTGACCAGACTATAGTCTAAAGTCTGGTCCGATAAAGTTTTGTAAATGTATTTATATTTATATAATATTTACTTAATATTTATTTGTGCTGAATTTCATCGCGATATTTGTGTTTATAACTTAATTTTGGGTATTGAAGTAATTTTGTGAAGGGGACTTTGTATGGGAGCTAGGGTCAAATGATGCCCGATCTTTATGAAATTTGGCGAGGTCATCCAGACTTGTATAAAACTTAGTTATGCCGATTTTTATCAATATACAGGTATATTTAATATAATTATGAGCTCAGAAGCCCTTTTCGGGCGGTTCTGTTGTATGGGGGCTAGGTGAAATAATGGACCGATTTTAACCATTTTCAATAGACTTCGTCCCTGGGCCAAAAAAAGCGTGTGTACCAAATTTCATCCAATTATTAAAATTGCGACCTGTACCTTGGGCACAAGGTTTACATGGACAGCCAGCCAGCCAGACGGACGGACATAGCTTAATCGACTTAGAAAACGATTCTAAGCCAATTGGGTATAGGACGAATATTTTTGTATGTTACAAACATCAGCACAAACCCAATATACCCTCCCCACTAAAGTGGTGTAGGGTGTAATAATTATAGTCCAGAATATTGTCCAGGCTATAGCCTAGACTACAGACTAGATTCATCTACAGACTTGGCTATTGTTCTAACTACAGATCAGACAATAGTTCAGACTGTAAAATCAAACCTAATCGGGTGGATTACGAAGGACTGAATATGCAATGAGTTTTGGTAGTGTGAAGGTTAAACGAATGTATGCATGTATTAACTAACAAATATGTATTAAAATAATTGCCTTAATCTTGTTTTGTTTTGTTTTAATTTATATCTCTTTTTTATTTTTTGTTTTTTTTTTTTTGATAGAGGTTGCATGCAGTTTTAAATTAATTTTGTTTAAATACAAAATTAATTGCTCTTTGAAACTTAAATACATGCACATGTTGTTTAAAGAATTTACAAAACTTATTTTAAATAATTTCAAATTGTAAAACAACATACGATAAATGACTTCAGTTCCATCATATGCATAAATGTACATATTTGTTCAGAAATAAGTTCTCAATATTACTGGGAATCACATCTAGTGAGAAAATTATAGAATGACTTTAATTTACCCTAAATATAAACATTATCCTGTTTAATAACTTCAGATTACAATTTACTCCCATAAAATCTATATAAATTAACTCTTAAAATCATTTCAACGACCTTCAACATTTTATTCTTTGTATAACTTAAACCTTTGATCTTACTAGAGTTTCTTAGAAATCTTAGATTTTAAAGGTTATTGGGCGGTTTATTCAACAAGTAATAGCCAATAACAATAATACATAATAATTGAAATTATTAAAATGTAATAATCATAAATATATTGCAGTTATAACAAATTCGTACATTTACAAGCATTGAAGCAAAGTTCCACTTCCATTAGGTATTAGCTTTATTTCTCACTATATGTACTTTATACCAACCACAAACATTCTTTTGTGCATTCAAATAATTTTTTGGTTATAAAAATTCACTCATCCATTACGGTCTTAAATTACATTTACTTTATTGCAACTTGTTGATCTAGTAATACAAATTCAACTACTTAAACAAAATACATACTAATACAAAATACATTTAATATGTAAGAAAAAAATTTATAATTAGTATGGATTTAATCTGGACATAAAGGGAAAAATGCACAAAATTAAAGAAAATCTATAACTTCCAAAGATCCTTAAATAGACTTTAATCAAGATTATGGCCGTAGCTTTATACTGTACTATTCAAGATTATGAACCAGACTTAAAACTAGACAAGCCAATTGGTCAGATTAAAGACTAGACTATAGCCTAGACTATATACTAGACTATAGATTAGACTATAGACTAGACTATAGACTAGACTATAGACTAGACTATAGACTAGACTATAGACCAGACTATAGACTAGACTATAGACTAGACTATAGACTAGACTATAGACTAGACTATAGACTAGACTATAGACTAGACTATAGACTAGACTATAGACTAGACTATAGATTAGACTATAGACTAGACTGTAGACTAGACTATAGACTAGACTATAGACTAGACTATAGACTAGACTATAGACTAGACTATAGACTAGACTATAGACTAGACTACAGACTATAGACTAGACTATAGACTAGACTATAGACTAGACTATAGACTAGACTATAGACTAGACTATAGACTAGACTATAGACTAGACTATAGACTAGACTATAGACTAGACTATAGACTAGACTATAGACTAGACTATAGACTATACTATAGACTAGACTATAGACTAGACTATAGACCTAGACTATAGACTAGACTATAGACTAGGACTATAGACTAGACTATAGACAATAGACAAGACTATAGACTAGACTATAGACTAGACTATAGACTAGACTATAGACCAGACTATAGACTAGACTATAGACTAGACTATAGACAAGACTATAGACTAGACTATAGACTAGACTATAGACTAGACTATAGACTAGACTATAGACTAGACTATAGACTAGACTATAGACTAGACTATAGACTAGACTATAGACTAGACTATAGACTAGACTATAGACTAGACTATAGACTAGACTATAGACTAGAACTATAGACTAGACTATAGACTAGACTATAGACTAGACTAGACTAGACTAGACTAGACTAGACTAGACTATAGACTAGACTATAGACTAGACTATAGACTAGACTATAGACTAGACTATAGACTAGACTATAGACTAGACTATAGACTAGACTATAGACTAGACTATAGACTAGACTATAGACTAGACTATAGACTAGACTATAGACTAGACTATAGACTAGACTATAGACCTAGACTAGACTATAGACTAGACTATAGACTAGACTATAGACTAGACTATAGACTAGACTATAGACTAGACTATAGACTAGACTATAGACTAGACTATAGACTAGACTATAGACTAGACTATAGACTAGACTAGACTATAGACTAGACTATAGACTAGACTATAGACTAGACTATAGACTAGACTATAGACTAGACTATAGACTAGACTATAGACTAGACTATAGACTAGACTATAGACTAGACTATAGACTAGACTATAGACTAGACTATAGACTAGACTATAGACTAGACTATAGACTAGACTATAGACTAGACTATAGACTAGACTATAGACTAGACTATAGACTAGACTATAGACTAGACTATAGACTAGACTATAGACTAGACTATAGACTAGACTATAGACTAGACTATAGACTAGACTATAGACTAGACTATAGACTAGACTATAGACTAGACTATAGACTAGACTATAGACTAGACTATAGACTAGACTATAGACTAGACTATAGACTAGACTATAGACTAGACTATAGACTAGACTATAGACTAGACTATAGACTAGACTATAGACTAGACATAGACTAGACTATAGACTAGGACTATAGACTAGACTATAGACTAGACTATAGACCTAGACTATAGACTAGACTATAGACTAGACTATAGACTAGACTATAGACTAGACTATAGACTAGACTATAGACTAGACTATAGACTAGACTATAGACTAGACTATAGACTAGACTATAGACTAGACTATAGACTAGACTATAGACTAGACTATAGACTAGACTATAGACTAGACTATAGACTAGACTATAGACTAGACTATAGACTAGACTATAGACTAGACTATAGACTAGACTATAGACTAGACTATAGACTAGACTATAGACTAGACTATATAGACTAGACTATAGACTAGACTATAGACTAGACTATAGACTAGACTATAGACTAGACTATAGACTAGACTATAGACTAGACTATAGACTAGACTATAGACTAGACTATAGACTAGACTATAGACTAGACTATAGACTAGACTATAGACTAGACTATAGACTAGACTATAGACTAGACTATAGACTAGACTATAGACTATAGACTAGACTATAGACTAGACTATAGACTAGACTATAGACTAGACTATAGACTAGACTATAGACTAGACTATAGACTAGACTATAGACTAGACTATAGACTAGACTATAGACTAGACTATAGACTAGACTATAGACTAGACTATAGACTAGACTATAGACTAGACTATAGACTAGACTATAGACTAGACTATAGACTAGACTATAGACTAGACTATAGACTAGACTATAGACTAGACTATAGACTAGACTATAGACTAGACTATAGACTAGACTATAGACTAGACTATAGACTAGACTATAGACTAGACTATAGACTAGACTATAGACTAGACTATAGACTAGACTATAGACTAGACTAGACTATAGACTAGACTATAGACTAGACTATAGACTAGACTATAGACTAGACTATAGACTAGACTATAGACTAGACTATAGACTAGACTATAGACTAGACTATAGACTAGACTATAGACTAGACTATAGACTAGACTATAGACTAGACTATAGACTAGACTATAGACTAGACTATAGACTAGACTATAGACTAGACTATAGACTAGACTATAGACTAGACTATAGACTAGACTATAGACTAGACTATAGACTAGACTATAGACTAGACTATAGACTAGACTATAGACTAGACTATAGACTAGACTATAGACTAGACTATAGACTAGACTATAGACTAGACTATAGACTAGACTATAGACTAGACTATAGACTAGACTATAGACTAGACTATAGACTAGACTATAGACCTAGACTATAGACTAGACTATAGACGAGACTATAGACTAGACTATAGACTAGACTATAGACTAGACTATAGACTAGACTATAGACTAGACTATAGACTAGACTATAGACTAGACTATAGACTAGACTATAGACTAGACTATAGACTAGACTATAGACTAGACTATAGACTAGACAAGACTATAGACATATAGACTAGACTATAGACTAGACTATAGACTAGACTATAGACCAGACTATAGACTAGACTATAGACAAGACTATAGACTAGACTATAGACTAGACTATAGACTAGACTATAGACTATACTATAGACTAGACTATAGACTAGACTATAGACTAGACTATAGACTAGACTATAGACTAGACTATAGACTAGACTATACTAGACTATAGACTAGACTATAGACTAGACTATAGACTAGACTATAGACTAGACTAGACTATAGACTAGACTAGACTAGACTAGACTATAGACTATAGACTATAGACTAGACTAGACTAGACTAGACTAGACTAGACTAGACTATGACTAGACTGACTATAGACTAGACTATAGACTAGACTATAGACTAGACTATAGACTAGACTATAGACTATAGACTAGACTATAGACTAGACTATAGACTAGACTATGACTAGACTATGACTAGACTATAGACGAGAACTATAGACTAGACTATAGACTAGACTATAGACTAGACTATAGACTAGACTATAGACTAGACTATAGACTAGACTATAGACTAGACTATAGACTAGACTATAGACTAGACTATAGACTAGACTATAGACTAGACTATAGACTAGACTATAGACTAGACTATAGACTAGACTATAGACTAGACTATAGACTAGACTATAAGACTAGACTATAGACTAGACTATAGACTAGACTATAGACTAGACTATGACTAGACTATAGACTAGACTATAGACTAGACTATAGACTAGACTATAGACTAGACATAGATAGACTATAGACTAGACTATAGACTAGACTATAGACTATAGACTAGACTATAGACTAGACTATAGAAGACTATAGACTAGACTATAGCTAGACTAAGATAGACTGACTATACTAGACTATAGACTAGACTATAGACTAGACTATAGACTAGACTATAGACTAGACTATAGACTAGACTTAGACTAGACTATAGACTAGACTATAGACTAGACTATAGACTAGACTATAGACTAGACTATAACTAGACTATAGACTAGATAGAGACTAGACTATAGACTAGACTATAGACTAGACTATAGACTAGACTATAGACTAGACTATAGACTAGACTATAGACTAGACTATAGACTAGACTATAGACTAGACTATAGACTAGACTATAGACTAGACTATAGACTAGACTATAGACTAGACTATAGACTAGACTATAGACTAGACTATAGACTAGACTATAGACTAGACTAGACTAGACTATAGACTAGACTATAGACTAGACTATAGACTAGACTATAGACTAGACTATAGACTAACTATAGACTAGACTATAGACTAGACTATAGACTAGACTACAGACTAGACTATAGACTAGACTATAGACTAGACTATAGACTAGACTATAGACTAGACTATAGACTAGACTATAGACTAGACTATAGACTAGACTATAGACTAGACTATAGACTAGACTATAGACTAGACTATAGACTAGACTATAGACTAGACTATAGACTAGACTATAGACTAGACTATAGACTACTATAGACTATACTATAGACTAGACTATAGACTAGACTATAGACTAGACTATAGACTAGGCTATAGACTAGACTATAGACTAGACTATAGACTAGACTATAGACTAGACTATAGACAAGACTATAGACTAGGTTAGGTTAGGTTAGGTATTCAGGCTGCAAAGACGCACACTTGGGTCCTGTTGGTCCCTTTGTGATACCTGTAAAGATAATAAAATATAAAGAAAGAGGGTAGAGGATAGTAGAAGATAGTTTAGGATTAAGTCATTAGAAGAGAAATTGAAG
This sequence comes from Lucilia sericata, assembly GCF_015586225.1. Classification (NCBI taxonomy): domain Eukaryota; kingdom Metazoa; phylum Arthropoda; class Insecta; order Diptera; family Calliphoridae; genus Lucilia; species Lucilia sericata. The sequence continues at coordinate 171,102 of NW_023994544.1, forward strand.
TGGAAGAGAAGATTGAGAGGTCTGTCCTTGCGGACTAGTGAGTGCCTTAATTATGGCTTGGTGGTCCTAAAACCAGTTACTGTGCCTGATGGGCATTTATGTTATCCAGTCCTAGATTGGATAGTTCTGACAAGTCATCAAATAGTCGTTTTCCTAGATATACGGATCGAGTGTCCGCTAGCGCCGGGCATTGACAGAGAAGATGTTCGATGGATTCTTCCTCCTCTTCGTCTTGACAGCTTCTACAGAAGTCGTTGTGGGGAATTCCAAGTCTTCTTGCATGGTTTCCCAATGAGATATGCCCCGTAATGACAGCAACAAGGTTGCTGATATGAGGGCGGTTTAGTTGCAGAAGATATGACGTGCGTTTACTGTCCAAATTTGGCCATATCTTCCTTGTATTGATACAAGTTGGTTCATTACGCCATCTTGTCTGAGAAATTTCATAGAACTTTCCATCTATTATGGTCTTGCAAGCTTTTAGCGGTATTCCGCAAAAGATGTCTATGTCTCTGTCGGACATTGAGGCTCCTAGTTTCGCTAATTCATCAGCGATATAGTTGCCAGTCAAATCCCCGTGTCCCCGTACCCATTTGAGCACGATTATTGAATGTCTCGCCATCCTGTTTAAGGATGCCCGGCATTCCTGGACTAGTTTAGATGTAGTATATACACCAATCAGGGATTTGATAGCAGCTTGGCTGTCGGTACAAATTTGAATATCTCTGTTTGATATTCTGTAGTACCAAAGCCAATTTGCTGCTCTTTTTATGGCTGATAGTTCAGCCTGTAGTGGACTACAATTATTCTGTATCCTAAAGCTTATTTTAGTTCCAAATTCAGGGATAAAAATGCCACCTCCAACTCGTTCCCCTTTTTTAGAACCATCCGTATATACCAGGAGGGTTCTTGGGGAACTGTTATCCTCCGGTGAAGAGTTTTCGGATATTGTGTATCCGAAGTCCCTACGGAGGAAAGGTTTGGGTATGCAGTAATCAATATTGCCCGGGAGGAAAGATGTTTCCCTCATAATAGCCGCATGGCCGTATGGCCTGTGTGTCCAAGCATTTATGGCATCAAGTCTGAGGGCAGTGATGAGTGCCAGTTTTCTGGCTATCAGATCCGTTGGGATCCAATTAAGCATTGCGAATAGAGATTTGGTTGAAGTTGTTCTCAGTGCTCCTGTTATAAGGATTGCTATCCTTCTTAGTACCTTATCAAGAAGTATACAATTGGAGTTGTTGTCCAGTGCTTTCCACCAGACAACAGCCCCGTAAAAGAGAATAGGTTTAATAACCGCTTCATGGATCCAATTTACCAGTTTGGGATTTAGTCCCCATCTTTTTCCTATTGCCTTCTTGCAAATGTACATTGCCATTAAGGCTTTGTTTACTCTGGCTGTGATATTTTCCTTCCATGATAGTTTACTATCAAGTATCACCCCTAGGTATTTCGCACTGTTCGAAAGTGAGAGTACGACTCCGTTTAGTCGAGGTAGGGTAAAATTTTCGATCTTGTATTTCCTGGTGTAGAGTACAAGTTCGGTTTTACTAGGGTTTACACTCAAACCACTATCAACGCTCCATTTACTTAGTAGATTGAGTGCTGATTCGAGTCTTTGAGATATCGTATTCAGATGGAAACCTGATACTGCTACCGCAACGTCATCTGCGTAAGCGACAGTCTTGTATCTTTGGTTGTCCAGTTTCATTAGTAGGCTGTTTATGGCCACATTCCATAAAAGTGGTGATAGGACTCCACCTTGAGGTGTGCCCCTGATTGCCATTCTTTGAATACATGCCATTCCCATGTTAGAACGGATAATCCTGTGTTGAAGAAGGTCTTTTATGAATTTAATCACTGATGTCTCAATACCGAGCTCTTCTAGAGCTGATATGATGATGTCGGGTTTGACGTTGTTAAAGGCTCCTTCTATGTCCAGAAAGGCCACTAACGTGTATTCACCAAATTCCAAGGACTTTTCTATATGTCCCACTAGTGAGTGTAGGGCCGTCTCAACTGATTTGCCTTTGGTGTAGGCATGTTGTGAGGGAGATAGGAGCATAGGATCTATTGACGATCTTATGTGGACGTCAATGATCCTCTCTAGGGTCTTAAGCAGAAACGATGATAGACTTATGGGCCTATAATCTTTTGCCTTAATGTGCGTTGTTTTTCCTCCTTTGGGGATAAACGTCACACTGCATTTGGTCCATTGTTCTGGTACGTATGACCATGTAAGACAGGCTTGAAATATTTCAAGTAGCCATGGTATAACTAATTCTGCATTATATTGCAGGTCAGCTGGAATTATGCCGTCCGGGCCCGGTGACTTATATGGGTTAAAGCTGTTTATTGCCCATTTTATCATTCCCTCGTCTATAGTGATTCCGATCGGGGTTTGACAATACGTTTGTGGTCTTTCCATTGTAATATCTAATGGTAAGTTACCTGGGAAATGAGTGTCCATTAATTCCTGTAGGGATTCTTGTCCACTCGTTGTCCACTCACCGTCTTGCTTTTGGATGTAGCCTTGAACGGTTTGTGATTTAGACAGGATTTTGCATAAACGACTTGTCTCTGAAGAGCTTTCGATGCTACCACAGAAGCTTCTCCATGAGCAGCGTTTAGCATTCCTAACCTGATTCTTAAATTTATTCAATGAGGCTTTATATGTGGACCATTCACCTGATCTTTTGGCCTCATTGAAAAGTTTGCGACATCTATTCCTAGTCTTCGCTATTTCCGAGGACCACCAAGGAGGTTTACTTTTACCCTTTGGTATCGAAGGTTTGCATGTTCTTCTTGTTGCTTGATTAAGAGAGCGTGTAAGGTTTTCTACAGCTCTATCAATATCTGCTGTATTGTTTATTTCCGGCGTGTTTTGAAGAAGACTTGTCAGGATTCGATTTTGTTCTTCCCATCTTGTCTTTCTTCTGTTTAGAAAGGGGGTTTTCCTTTCCTGTGTATTTTCTATCGAGAATACGAGATATCTATGATCTGAAAAGGAACAATCTTCCGATACTTTCCAGTTTCGGATTATGTGCGAATGACTTGTATTTACAAGCGTTATGTCCAGTACCTCTTGTCTATTTGCAACTACAAATGTAGGTTCTGAACCTCTATTTACTACTTCAAGATTATGATTTAAAATGAAGTCTAATACGAACTCACCTCGTGTGTTGATGTTGGTGCTACCCCATAGTGTATGGTGTGCGTTTGCATCTGCGCCTATAATAACAGGGATGCGTTTTCCGTTTGCTGCACTTACTGCCCTGACGACCGTGTTACTTGGCGGGGGGTCTGTCTGGTCGTGCGCCATATAGCAGGAGAGGATCCACATTGTGGATTCCTCTGTCTCCCATGCTGCGGTTACTGTATCTTCATCACTGTAATCAGATAGAATGAAGATATTTAGGGTGCTTTTAGCAAGTATGCAAGATCTAATGTTACCTGTGCCTTTTGCGTATAGTATTTTATAGCCTTTTACGTTGATTCCAAGTATGTTGCCGTTATGGGTCCACGGCTCTTGGATCAACGCTATATCCTCCCCTTGATATCCAAGGTGGAGGTGTAATGCAGCTGAAGCTGCTTTAGAGTGGTGAAGGTTCACTTGGATCACCTTCATCTTGGTCAGGGTCGTAGACGATTGTGACGTCGGCGTCTTCTGGGTCTGTTTTCAGAAGCTCGTCTTCGTCAATCACTTCGCCCTGGCTATCAAATAGATTCCCAATCAAGTCTGTACTTGATTGGGCGTCCATTTGGTCGTCAGAGTTAGTGGTATCGTCTACCTTTCCTCCGTCCGTGCTTACCGGTTTGGGGTCTAGTTTGTCGTCACCCCGGTAGACGCGCAGCTTGATACTATCAAATCCGTAGTATACTTTGCCTTGCTTCTCTCGGAGTAACGGCAACGATTCCTTATTAAGGACCACGACCGCCTTTCTGTTAGCACCTTCAGGTTCGGAGACCTTGACTACCTTCCAATTGTGGGTAGGTAGGTCAGGGTTTCCACTCTGAAGGTACGCCAGAATCGCCTCTGGTTCGTGTGGTTCCGCCGGAATAACCGTGATTGATCTCGGTCTGCGAGGTATCTCACTAACCGGGATCACGTCAAGTTTCGCGCCGGGCCACACTTCCCCTATAGACGTAACCGCCAACTTAAGCAAGTTTGCTGAGCGCTCGTTCGTGCACGCCAGCAGTTTGATGTGACCTTGGTACCAGCCAGCATCATCATTCTGCGGAGATGGACCGGGATTCTCTTTGAGAATTTTCCAATACACCTCCAGCATTTTTTGACGGATTATCAACCATTTATCCTGGGAGATAGCTCCGTCGTTGACACTCTTGTCAACAATGGCCCTAACCAGCGGGTTTTTGGCAACTTCGCTGTAGGGTCTATTGACTATACGAGTCTCGAACTGCTTCTGACGTTTAGTCTTCGGCTGTGGGACTGCCTGGAGAGCATGTTCTTCCTCCGATCGCTGCCGTTTAGGCCCTGCAGATGTAGCTTGGTCCGCTGCATCTGAGGTTGTAGGAGGGTCAGAACACTCCGGCTGAGCCAGTAGGGCTTTAGCCCAATCTAGGGACGATTTTTCGTCCGGGGTAAGCGTATCGACCGACTTAACTCCAAGTCGCTCGACTAAACGCATGGCGGCACGCCTTTGAACAAAAGCCTTCCTAGATGGATCTTTGCGACTAGGGGGGTTTTCGTTAGCCGTGAGGGCGGTTGAGGGGGCATTAGTTGGACCCGACATCGAGTTCGACGATCCAACCTGTCCAGAAGTCGCGGGGGTCACTGCTTGGTCCGCAGTGCCCGAGGCAGGGGTATTTGCTGGCGTACCAGCTAAGGCTTGTGCAGCTGATGAGGTGCTTGCCACTACGGACAAGATTTCCTCGCTGCGTTCAGCCGTGCTATCACCAGAAGGTTGGATAGCAGGCTGTTTGCAGTCCACCAGTTTAGGTTTCCCCAACTGGCTTTCCACGGGTTGTTTGTTGTTTGTTTGTTTATTTGTTTTTTTCTCCATGTGATTCCCACGAGTAGGCGCGTAATGGGTGGACGACCCACGCAAGGACGGCGTACGTGGGCTAGGCTAAGCATTACAACCGATCCGTGCCCTGGCATCGGAGGGGAGCTGTTAACGACTAGTCCTCTTTAACCACTAACTAGCCATTCAGGTTCTCGGCACTGCTTCCAACCACCTTAACCTTACAAGTGGGGGATGAGGGAATGGGTTCTTGGGATTGGATTGAAGAGGGATAAACTAGGTGGATTGGGAAATATGGGGATGGGGGTGGGGTTGACAGTTTTGGTCCGCGGATTTGTGCATGGGGAACAGGAGAAGTCCTGTTATCATATATGACCGCCTGTTATCAGATGTACCATAAATCATATCAGCACTCTACCATCTCTTTACATATCAGTAGGCCATTTGTCAAAAATGTATCCACTGATGTGATAAAAGATTGTCCTGATTCATGCACTCATCTAGATATGACAGGCTTGTTAGACCATTTGTCAAAAATGTATCTAGTCAGGTCTGCCTTATCTCGAGCTAGCGTCGTCGTTTTCGACCATTATGTCCAATGTGTCGAAAAAGACCATGCTTAGCTCCCCCTATCCGCCACCTGGGACGCGTCCGATGGGAGATCTGACAACTCCACACGGACTAGACTATAGACTAGACTATAGACTAGACTATAGACCAGACTATAGACTAGACTATAGACTAGACTATAGACAAGACTATAGACTAGACTATAGACTAGACTATAGACTAGACTATAGACTAGACTATAGACTAGACTATAGACTAGACTATAGACTAGACTATAGACTAGACTATAGACTAGACTATAGACTAGACTATAGACTAGACTATAGACTAGACTATAGACTAGACTATAGACTAGACTAGACTAGACTATAGACTAGACTATAGACTAGACTATAGACTAGACTATAGACTAGACTATAGACTAGACTATAGACTAGACTATAGACTAGACTAGACTAGACTAGACTAGACTAGACTAGACTAGACTAGACTAGACTAGACTAGACTAGACTAGACTAGACTATAGACTAGACTAGACTATAGACTAGACTAGACTAGACTAGACTAGACTAGACTAGACTAGACTTAGACTAGACTAGACTAATAGACTAGACTATAGACTAGACTATAGACTAGACTATAGACTAGACTATAGACTAGACTATAGACTAGACTATAGACTAGACTATAGACTAGACTATAGACTAGACTATAGACTAGACTATAGACTAGACTATAGACTAGACTATAGACTAGACTATAGACTAGACTATAGCCTAGACTATAGACTAGACTATATACTAGACTATAGACTAGACTATAGACTAGACTATAGACTAGACTATAGACTAGACTATAGACTAGACTATAGACTAGATATAGACTAGACTATAGACTAGACTATAGACTACTAGACTAGACTATAGACTAGACTATAGACTAGACTATAGACTAGACTGAATAGACTAGACTATAGACTAGACTATAGACTAGACTATAGACTAGAACTATAGACTAGACTATAGACTAGACTATAGACTGGACTATAGACTAGACTAGAGACTAGACTATAGACTAGACTATAGACTAGACTATAGACTAGACTATAGAACTAGACTATAGACTATACTATAGACTAGACTATAGACTAGACTATAGACTAGACTATAGACTAGACTATAGACTAGACTATAGACTAGACTATAGACTAGACTATAGACTAGACTATAGACTAGACTATAGACTAGACTATAGACTAGACTATAGACTAGACTATAGACTAGACTTAGACTAGACTATAGACTAGACTATAGACTAGACTATAGACTAGACTATAGACTAGACTATAGACTAGACTATAGACTAGACTATAGACTAGACTATAGACTAGACTATAGACTAGACTATAGACTAGACTATAGACTAGACTATAGACTAGACTATAGACTAGACTATAGACTAGACTATAGACTAGACTATAGACTAGACTATAGACTAGACTATAGACTAGACTATAGACTAGACTATAGACTAGACTAAGACTAGACTATAGACTAGACTATAGACTAGACTATAGACTAGACTATAGACTAGACTATAGACTAGACTATAGAGTAGACTATAGACTTTGGACTATGGAGTAGACTATAGACTTTGGACTATAGAGTAGACTATAGACTTTGGACTATAGAGTAGACTATAGACTTTGGACTATAGAGTAGACTATAGACTTTAGACTATAGAGTAGACTATAGACTTTGGACTATAGAGTAGACTATAGACTAGACTATAGACTAGACTATAGACCAGACTATAGACTAGACTATAGACTAGACTATAGACTAGACTATAGAGTAGACTATAGACTAGACTATAGACTAGACTATAGACTAGACTATAGAGTAGACTATAGACTAGACTATAGACTGGACTATAGAATAGACTATAGACTAGACTATAGACTAGACTATAGACTAGACTATAGACTAGACTATAGACTAGACTATAGACTGGACTATAGAGTAGACTATAGACTAGACTATAGAGTAGACTATAGACTAGACTATAGGCTGGACTGTAGAGTAGACTATAGACTAGACTATAGACTAGACTATAGAGTAGACTATAGAGTAGACTATAGAGTAGACTATAGAGTAGACTATAGAGTAGACTATAGAGTAGACTATATATATATATAGTCTAGACTATGGTCCAGAGTTTAATATAGTCAATCTTTGGATACCTGTTTGTTACTCTTTCGGTACTTTTTAGACAAAAAACGTACTTAACACTTAACATCGCCGCTAAACGAATAAGCAAAACAAAAAAGTTCACTTGCTTTACATTATTGCGCATGCGCGAAGGTGTTGTTTTTGAGCAGTTTTTACAGCATGTGCTTACTTAAGCAATGTTGGTCAGTAGTGGTGGTTGGTTGGTATTCACCTTCTTTTTTCGGTTGTTACGTTTTTTACATATTTTTCCGTACTCAAATACACACAAATGTACGTGTGTGTATAAGTATGTTTAAATATTAACTATTTTGTGGCTTTTTCGTGGCCGGTTTTAATCAAGATTTAATGAATTATACCAAAAATTAAAAAAAAAAAACACAAAACAAAACTCTTTAAGTTTATTTTTTCCATTTTGACCATAAAGATAAATTGTACAAATTTGTAGCATTTGATCTTTATGTGAAAATTGCACAACACCTTCATTTTAGCTGTATAACTGCATTTAAAACATTTTAAATACATTTTTATAACTATTTCTTATCATCAAACAATTAAAACATTTTAAACTCATTTTGCATTCTTTCCGTTAAAAAATAGAAAGAAATAAATTTAAATTTATATCATTTCTGTTTCATATTAAAAAGAAACATTTCTATTTTTTCTGAAAAGGTCATAAATCTTAAAAGAATAAATTGATGTTTAGGAAGATTTTGTTATTCAATTTATCTAATCCCTAGAGTATCTATTTAGAAAATGTGTGTAACCTGCATGTCCTTAATTAATCCCACCTTGTTATGTTGTATTTATTGTACGTTGTTGTAAAATTACTTTTTGCAGATTTTGTACCCAAATCAATCATTTAAATTGAGTTTGACAACATTAGCAACATGCGATAACTAACTAGGCAAGAGGAAGGAAGAGAGATAGGCAGGCAATAAACATTTGTGGTATAATAAGGATTTGCGAATAAAAGACAAATTCTTAATTTTTTTACACATTTCAGTTTTAGAAATAAGTAGTAAGCATGAAAAATGTGAAAGTTGATACTTTGTCAATTGATTTTTACACTTTGAATAAAACTTTAGCGGAAAAATATCAAGATTCCTTATAGCTTAGTTGGGCTAAGGGAACTGGTTCAAAATTCTGTTATAAATCTTAAACTTTACTGACAAACTAAAATAGCAAGTTATTTTAATATTTATATGAATATTGAATTTTCTATTAACATCATGATCTAATCATTGAAAAAGACCTTTCATAAAAATATCTATAAGATTTAAAAGTTATTCATAATCATTCCTTCACTTTAGTTTACAATTTATTTAGATCCTCTTTGAAAGCGACATGTTCAATGTCTTCATAAAGAACATTCGTTCGTACATACATATATACATATGTATGTACATATGTGTTAGTTTATTAATACTTAATAATTAATAATATTGTCATTTATATTACGGAACTAATTAATACGAATATTTGAACTGGCTCGTTAAGTTGAATAAAAATCCACCATAAAACGTCAAGTTGTTTTTATTTTTATTAGAAGAAATTCATTTCATATGAATAAAAAAAAAATAAATAATAAAATAATGAAGGTTTGCGAAAAAAACATACATATATGGTTTATTTTATGCAAAAGTGCTCTAACTCAAAACTGCACCAGTCTATAGAATAGACTATTGTCCAGAATAGACTGTAATTCCGATAGACTCTAGCCCAGACTATAGTTTAGACTATAGTCCAGACTATAGTTCAGACTAGAGTCCAGACTATATTTCAGACTATAGTCCAGACTATAGTTCAGACTATAGTTTTGACTATAGTCCGAACAAAAGATTAAACTTTAGCCCAAAATATAGATTAAACTATAGTCCAGACTATAGATTATATTATAGTCCATAATATAGATTAGAATATAGTTCTGACTAAGGACTAGACAAAGTCCAGACCATAGGCTATACTACAGTTTAAACTATAGACTAGAGACTGGATTAAGCTCAGATTATAGACTAGACTATATTGCGAATTATAGACTAGACTGTATAGACTAGACTATAGTTCAGTCCATAGACTAGACCATAGTCCAGTTTATAAACTAGACTATATTCCAGTTTATAGACTAGACTATAGTCCAGAGGGGTTACTCTGTAACTGATTCGAAAGAAAAAGTTTTCGAAATTGTATGTTATATACATTGTGTTTCGAAAACTTTTTCTTTCGAATCGAAATATGGAGTAGCCCCCCAGTTTGTAGACTATACTATGGTCCAGTTTACAGATAGACTAGACTATACTAGATTATGGTCCAATCTATAGACTAGACTATGGTCCTATCTATAGCCTAGACTATAGTCCATTCTATAGCCTAGACTATAGTCCATTCTATAGGCTAGACAATAGTCTATAGTCCAGTCTATAGGCTAGACTATAGTCCAGTCTATAGGCTAGACTATAGTCCAGTCTATAGGCTAGACTATAGTCCAGTCTATAGGCTAGACTAGAGTCCAGTCTATAGGCTAGACTATAGTCCAGTCTATAGGCTAGATTATAGTCCAGTCTATAGGCTAGATTATAGTCCAGTCTATAGGCTAGACTATAGTCCATTCTATAGGCTAGACTGTAGTCCAGTCTATAGACTAGTTTATAGAACATATATACGTTACTATAGTCCATATTATTTGTACGAATATAAAGCAGATAATATACTGATTATTTGATTTGAAATTAACGTTTTTGAGTTGTCTTAGTCTTGCATACATGGAATGTGTAATATTTACAAGTACGAGCATTTGTAAGTGTTTCAAATTACAAAACGATATTTAGAAGGAGAAATAAAAAATAAGTAATATGAAAAGCTATATACATAAGTACGAAAAAATACAAAATAAAGAATTTATACAAAAATGCGATTAATGTTAAAAATGAAAAATGCGTTTAATTACAAGTTGCCATTAGAAAACACATTCTGAAATGTTTGTATTAACAATTTTTACAAAACTACTGCAAGTGCTAATTGAAGTCAAAACTAAGAAATATTTTGTCGATATTTGTGAGTGAGTGTGTGTGAATATCTGTATCAATTTTTTGTAATAGTTTCCAGCAGTGCGGAAGTACTGTTACCAATTAATAATTTTGTCTGTAAATGACAAATTCCGATTTACTCAAGGAGTATTAAAATTATATTTTAATTTCATTATAAAATGAAATTTGTTGCCTAAATTGATCACTTGTGGTGTGCAAAATAACTTCATAAGTACTTTTTAAATTACACGTTTAATTTGAGAAATATTCGATTATTTCGAGATAATAAACTCATTACAGAATTATCGCTTCATTATAAATATGTAATGTATAAAATAATGAATTAACTTGAGCCTGTGTTACATACTTGAAAAATAGCGTTTAAAAGATATACATTGAGTACTTGTAGAACTGCAGGGTTTAGACCTGGGGAGTCAATACTACAACCGCACCTTCTTAACAACACAATTATCGTTAATTTTTATGGATTTTCTTATACGGCAACAGCTGATGTATGGAAGTCTGGGTTTAATTCTGCATAAGATTATTTAGGGAGGGTTCTATTATCTAACCACTTTATATTGCTGTTTTTTTTTTTCAACAATACAAGGGTGCTGCTCTATTTTATTTGATTTGATACAACAATTTATGATTTTGATGAAATCCAATGGAATCCATTTAATTGTTATTATTACTCGTATTTTCCCATGTAATTGTTTTAATGTTAAGCATTTTGCAAAAAACTTAAAACTGAATACGAAAATGTTTCTTGAGCAAGTATTTAAATTTGTGGATTTTTTATTTCATTTTTGTTAAATTAATTATTGTATTTATATATAGGACTGTGTAGAGATCAGTTGTTAGGTGTTTAAAAACGTTTAATCCATTAGTGTTAATCTTTTTATACCCTCCACCACCATCAGTGGTGATAGAAGGTATATATAAGTTTGTCGTTCCGTGTTTAACACCAAGAAATATTCATTTAAGACCCATCAAAGTTATATATTCTGGTTCCTTATGAAATTCTGAGTCGATTAAGCTATGTCCGTCTGTCTGTCTGCCTAAAACACGCTCACGTTAAAACTAAGCAAAGGAAATCAACCAATATATATTGAATATTTTTTATTTTCCTAAGCAGTTTGGTATTGAAAATCAAGAACAGACTACCTCGAAAAAAATACTTTTTTTCCTAATTCTTTTGAAGTTTTCTCAGAAACTACCAAAGATATTGCGATGAATTTTGTCACACATTATTTTTTCAAGGCAGTAATTAATTATGTTCAAAATCTTTACAATCGATCCAATATTTCCCATAGCCCCCATACAAAGGTATATATTTCCGGAAATTAGTTTATCGTTAATAACTCCATCAAATATATCGGTATCAACACAAAATTTTGTACATGCAAATATAATATGAACAGAAATCATAATATCAACGTAGATCTCAGTCGGTCCACAATTGGTCAGCTAAACGCACATATTTCATTGATAAATAAAGCTATGTTATGTTTTGCGTGCATACAAATCATTCTACTAAATTTTTTACGGATCGGACCATTATTGGTCATAGCTCCCATATAAGGCCCACTTCTGAAAATCACTTAAAAGCACTTATTTCATTGTCAAATAAAGCAATATTAATAAAATTCGACACAAATAAGTTTTGTATAAATATGTATCACTATACGAAAATTTTTTCCGGATGGGCCCATAATTGGTCATAGCTCCTATATAAGGTCCACTTCTGAAAATCACTTAAACGCATATATTTTATAGAATTCAAAAGATATAGGGATAAAATTTGACACAAATATGTTTTGTGTCAATACAAATCATCTTACCAAATTTTTTACGAATTGGTCCACTATTGGTCATAGATCCCATATAAGGCCCATTTCCGAAAATCACTTAAATGCACGTATTTCATTGTCAAATAAAGTTATCATGATAAAATTCGACACAAATATGTTTTGTCTTTATATGAATCACTCTACGAAATTTTTTCCGGATAGGCTCCCATATAAGGTCCACTCACGAAAATCACTTAAACGCATATATTTCTTTTAATAATAAAGCTATTGGGATAAAGTACGACTTGAATATATTTTGAGAGCATATAAATTATTCTACGGAATTTTTTTCCGGATGAGTTGTCTTAGCTCCCATACAAGGTTTACTTCTGAAAATCACTTAATACCACTTAATTCGTTATTAAATGATTATATCCGGATAAAATTCGACATGAATATGTTCTGTTCTGTGTATATATATAACATTATATTAAATTGTTTTCGAACTGGCCTATTAATATAAATTTTTCTGGACTTAATTAAAATTAGATTGACATATGCATATCAATACGGAAACAACAATTTTGCCAAGTTATCTAAAAATTAGATAGTTAAATGGGACTTAATGAAAAATAACTTGCTGGTGGAGGGTATTTAAGATTCGGCACAGCCGAATATAACACTCTAATTTGTTTATTTAAGCGATTTAGAGGTTTTTCCCTCTATTAAATCTGCAATATGAAAAAAACTTGTAAAGTCGTAATTATGTCTTCATACAGTGTTTATGGAAATTTATGCTACAGTTAAACGTTTTCTTACAGCTTATTTCTACTTATTATCTTGTTAACCCTTTGATGACAGTTGGTTATATCTGTATTAAATTTAATGATAACATTTCGTTAGCTTAGTACGCAAACGTAACAAGTCCACTTTTTATAGAAATTGAGATTAACTTGAAATACACATGATATAATCAAAAAATTACCTTATTTATACTTTAAACATATACTTTTGCTCCGGTATACAAACGTGCTATGTCCTCAAAACAATAACGCTTGTATTTATAAAAAATCTTAGTTTGCTTTTAATGCACTCAATAGTTAAAGCACACTTTAGTCTTAAAAACCATTAATAAAATTGGGATATTCATAAACAAATAATAAACGTATATTAACTATTGTGCTGATTTATGTTTAAGTTGGCAGCACTGTACAATATGGCTGTCATTTTATGTGTTAGTGTTGCGTACAATTAGGATAAAGTATTCGTTGATTCGGTTTTCTTAATATCATATTTTTGTTTATAATAGATTTTTGACAATAAAAACAAACTTTTAAGAAAAATAAATATATATATGGCTTTAATAAATGTCTATTTAGTTCAGATGTATAAATATAACATATAATTTCTAATTATTATTAAAAGTATCCGAATAACGGATATTTTGCGACAAAATATACATCACTATGACACATTTTCTTATTTTCACTTATTTTCCTTGTAATTTTTTATAAATATTTGCAAATATTGATAAATTTCTTTGATATTTGACTAATTTTAATGCCGGCGAATATATTTTGCATTAGTATAACACTAATCAATATAATTTACATGGTTAATTACTTTATGGCATTATATTTAACCAACAAACTTTGAAAAAGCTTTTAAGTAGAAATTTGTAACCGATTATGGCCAACAGGCTAGGTTTATTTTGAAAATAAATTAAATTAAAATTAAATTAAATTAAAAAAAAAAAAGCCAAATCAAATGATTTTGTCCATTATTTGGTTGACAGACGGGCATTTCCAAATTGCCTAAAAATAGTGCTGGACAATTGGAATATTGTCAAATATTCATGCATTAATCCAATAATGACTAGATTTGAGTTTTTTCCTCAAAATATAATCGTTTAAAAATTTTCTGGGATTTTATTTACAACCCAGCAAAAATTTTCATTACCTAGTAATCTAGAAAGTAATATTGGAATCACGTGGAAACTAATTACTTTTGGGGTGAATAACTAATTATTTTTGTTCGACGAGGTTCAAATAATATGTACCTACCTTAAACAAATTAATAAATGGTTACTAATTTGATTACAAAAACTTTGCGAAATAACTAGTTACAAAAAAACCTACAAATATGTTATGTGATAGCTAGTTATTTTGGGCCGACTTTGTATGTAGAAAACAAAAAATAAAAAAAATCTCGGCCGGGATTTGAACACAGGCATTCAGTTGTTTTCTATGTTTCTCACTCCAGCCGCTTACTCGATGCTCTATTAACATGTTGCTTTTTGTAATTTTGAGAACGGCATTTTACAAAAATATATAAATGAATGACATTTTGAAAAAAAAATTAACAGTATCCAGCAGGGCTCGAACCACGAACCCCCTGTTTGTTAAATAAACGGCCTAGACAATTGAGCCATAACAAATCCAAATTGTTTTGTTCTTTACCAGTAATAACCTATTCAGCTAAATGAAATAATGTGGATGATAATGAACACTCATTACCAAGTATTGTATGAAATAACTACTGGCTATTACCAAAAATTTCAGATTTTTTGCTGGGAAATTTGTAAACGTTAAAATTAGAATTTTTAGATTTTATTTTAAAAGAAACCATAATTAGTTTTCGCAATCAACCTAAAATTACCGGAAAAATCTTTATCTGAGAAAAAAATTGTTAAAAATCAACTAATTGTTGGCTTAAAGAAGGGTCGAGCCTACAATAAAATTCTTCTAATTGTCAATGGTTTATTGAAGGTGTTTTAAGCTATTTCACGTTTATAAATACGATTTTCCTGAATTTTGCCTAAGATTGTTTAATAAACCTAAAATAAGTTTTTATAAATACAGCCGTAAAAATATACAAAGAAAAAGTGCTAAGTCCCTTTAATTTGCTATTATAAACGCATTAATAAGTCATGTAAAAAGAAATATCAAACATTTTGTACATCAACGTATAGGAAATAGTGTGTAGTTGGAAAAATCTTCAATTAAGTAAGAAAACATGGAATACTTTTTTAAAATAATGTAAAACAAGTAAATATTGACATAAAATGTTGTAAATAGTGTTTGGGTCCCATTAAACTTGTTTATGTCGGATTTCATCACTATTCTGGTATTTTAAAAACAGTTATAAGCGTTAGAGTAATTTTTTCAAGGGTACTTTATATGGGAGCTATGGTCAAATATGGACCGATACTCATTAAAATTAGTGTATCAATTTAAGTTCATTAAAGTAGAAAATCGAATAGAATTTCAATGCTATACTGATAGGTTTAATGAGCGTTAAAAAGAGCTTTCTGAAGGGGATCTTATATGGGGGCAAAGATCAAATAAAGTCCCATGTCCGCCATTCTTTACTATACAATTTTTTCTATACAAAAAAATAACTTGCTCCAAATTTGATCACGATTACTAGCTACTCAACATGTTTATTTCTGTTTAATCTCTTTTTCGAGCAGCCGCTTGTATGAGGGCTATAAGAAATAGTGGTGCTAGACTAACAAAATTTTATACACTTCGTCCGAAGGATACAGCAAAATATTTGTATCAAATTATATCAAACTAGCTTATTACCCGCTACTTTGTTAGCGAGGGTTTTTATAGAATGAGAAATATGTTGGCTCTTCATTTAGCAAGGAAAAAATAATATGTTTTACAAAGATTACAAATTTTTAAATATTGGTAATTCCCTAATTTGAAGAAATGATGATTGTATATGTGTACTCAATTTTAAGTACTTAAAAGTCCACTTTTATAGATTCTCATTTAAGCCGTGCTCTATATGCTTAATTTCATGTTTTTAGGTTGAATTTTATAGAAAACACAAAAAGTACCAATCGAAGGACGAAAAAGTGCCAAAAAGTTCACTTTTATAGATTCTCATTAACTAAGGCCTCTGCATGCTTAATTTCATGTTTCTAGGTTTAATTTTATGGAAAACTCAAAAAGTACCAGTCGAAGTACGATAAAGTACCAAAAAGTTCCCTTTTATGGATTCTAATTTACTCCAGGCTCTACATGCTTAATTTTATGTTTCTAGGTTAAATTTTATAAAAAAAAAATGAAAAAAGTACCAGTCGAAGAATGAAAAAGTACAAAAAAGTCTCCTTTTATAGATTCTTATTTACTCCGGGCTCTACATGCTTAATTTCATGTTTCTATGTTCAATTTTATAGAAAAATCAAAAAGTACCAATCGAAGAACAAAAAAGTACCAAAAAGGTCCTCTTTTATAGTTTCCAATTTACTCCGGGCTCTATATGCTTAATTTCATGTTTTTAGGTTCAATTTTATAGAAAAATCAAAAAGTACCAGTCGAAGAACGAAAAAGTACCAAAAAGTCCCCTTATATATTCTCATTAACTAAGGGCTCTGCATGCTTAATTTCATGTTTCTAGGTTTAATTTGATAGAAAACTCAAAAAGTACCAGTCGAAGGACGAAAAAGTACCAAAAAGTCCCCTATTATAGATTCTCATTCACTCTGGGCTCTACATGCTTAAATTCATGTTTCTAGGTTAAATTTTATAGAAAGCTCAAAAAGTACCAGTCGAAAGACGAAAAAGTTCCAAAAAGTCCCCATTTATAGATTCTCATTTACTCCGAGCTCTACATGCTTAATTTCATGTTTCTAGGTTAAATTTTATAGAAAACTCAAAAAGTACCAGTCGAAAGACGAAAAAGTACCAAAAAGTCCCCTTTTATAGATTCTCATTTACTAAGGGCTCTACATGCTTAATTTCATGTTTCTAGGTTAAATTTTATAGAAAACTCAAAAAGTACCAGTCGAAGGACGAAAAAGTACCAAAAAGTCCCCTTTTATAGATTCTCATTTACTAAGGGCTCTACATGCTTAATTTCATGTTTCTAGGTTAAATTTTATAGAAAACTCAAAAAGTACCAGTCGAAGGACGAAAAAGTACCAAAAAGTCCCCTATTATAGATTCTCATTTACTCTGGGCTCTACATGCTTAATTTCATGTTTCTAGGTTAAATTTTATAGAAAACTCAAAAAGTACCAGTCGAAGGACGAAAAAGTACCAAAAAGTCCCCTTTTATAGATTCTCATTAACTAAGGCCTCCGCATGCTTAATTTCATGTTTCTAGGTTAAATTTTATAGAAAAATCAAAAAGTACCAGTCGAAGGACGAAAAAGTACCAAAAAGTCCACTTTTATAGATTCTCATTTACTCCGGGCTCTACATGCTTAATTTCATGTTTCTATGTTAAATTTTATAGAAAACTCAAAAAGTACCAGTCGAAAGACGAAAAAGTACCAAATAGTCCCCCTTTATAGATTCTCATTTAATAAGGGCTCTACATGCTTAATTTTATGTTTCTAGGTTAAATTTTATAGAAAACACAAAAAGTACCAGTCGAAAGACGAAAAAGTACCAAAAAGTCCCCTTTTATAGATTCTCATTAACTAAGGCCTCCGCATGCTTAATTTCATGTTTCTAGGTTAAATTTTATAGAAAACTCAAAAAGTACCAGTCGAAGGACGAAAAAGTAACAAAAAGTCCCCTATTATAGATTCTCATTTACTCTGGGCTCTACATGCTTAAATTCATGTGTCTAGGTTAAATTTTATAGAAAACTCAAAAAGTACCAGTCGAAAGACGAAAAAGTTCCAAAAACTCCCCTTTTATAGATTCTCATTTACTCCGGGCTCTACATGCTTAATTTCATGTTTCTAGGTTAAATTTTATAGAAAACTCAAAAAGTATCAGTCGAAAGACGAAAAAGTACCAAAAAGTCCCCTTTTATAGATTCTCATTTACTAAGGGCTCTACATGCTTAATTTTATGTTTCTAGGTTAAATTTTATAGAAAACTCAAAAAGTACCAGTCGAAAGACGAAAAAGTACCAAAAAGTCCCCTTTTATAGATTCTCATTTACTAAGAGCTCTACATGCTTAATTTCATGTTTCTAGGTTAAATTTTATAGAAAACTCAAAAAGTACCAGTCGAAGGACGAAAAAGTACCAAAAAGTCCCCTATTATAGATTCTCATTTACTCTGGGCTCTACATGCTTAATTTCATGTTTGTAGGTTAAATTTTATAGAAAACTCAAAAAGTACCAGTCGAAGGACGAAAAAGTTCCAAAAAGTCCCCTATTATAGATTCTCATTTACTCTGGGCTCTACATGCTTAAATTCATGTTTCTAGGTTAAATTTTATAGAAAACTCAAAAAGTACCAGTCGAAAGACGAAAATGTTCCAAAAAGTCCCCTTTTATAGATTCTCATTTACTCCGGGCTCTACATGCTTAATTTCATGTTTCTAGGTTAAATTTTATAGAAAACTCAAAAAGTATCAGTCGAAAGACGAAAAAGTACCAAAAAGTCCGCTTTTATAGATTCTCATTTACTAAGGGCTCTACATGCTTAATTTCATGTTTCTAGGTTAAATTTTATAGAAAACTCAAAAAGTACCAGTCGAAAGACGAAAAAGTACCAAATAGTCCCCTTTTATAGATTCTCATTTACTAAGGGCTCTACATGCTTAATTTTATGTTTCTAGGTTAAATTTTATAGAAAACTCAAAAAGTACCAGTCGAAGGACGAAAAAGTACCAAAAAGTCCCCTTTTATAGATTCTCATTAACTAAGGCCTCCGCATGCTTAATTTCATGTTTCTAGGTTAAATTTTATAGAAAACTCAAAAAGTACCAGTCGAAGGACGAAAAAGTACCAAAAAGTCCCCTTTTATAGATTCTCATTTACTCCGGGCTCTACATGCTTAATTTCATGTTTCTATGTTAAATTTTATAGAAAACTCAAAAAGTACCAGTCGAAGGACGAAAAAGTACCAAAAAGTCCCCTTTATAGATTCTCATTTACTCCGGTCTCTACATGTTTAATTTCATGTTTCTAGGTTCAATATTATAGAAAATTCAAAAAGTACCTTTTGAAGAACGAAAAAGTACCAAAAAGTCCCATTTTATAGATTCTCATTTACTCCGAGCTCTACATGCTTAATTTCATGTTTCTAGGTTTAATTTTAAAGAAAACTCAAAAAAGTACCTGTGTAGAACGAAAAAGTAGCGAAAAGTCCCTTTATTATTAATTTCATGTTTCTATTTCAATATCATAGAAAACTCAAAAAGGACCAGTTGGAGAATGAAAAGTACCAAAAAATATCACTTGGTACCGGGGTTCCAAATAACGCCCCATTAGGATATGTAGTGTTTTTAAATTTAAAAATTTTATCTAAATTCGATCATTGTGGTTGAATTAAATCAAATTTCCCATTTTTACCCCTTTTGGTACTTTTTTCCTCCCCATTAACGAAATAAAAATTCTATTCCAAAAAGTTGCAACATCGTAGTGGGAGCCCGTTATTATGTATTCATATGTATAAGTTAATAAACCAAAAACAATGTTTTATGAAAAAAGTACCAAAAATAGGTACAATTTTAACCCCTTAAACGTCCGAATATCCAAAAAGTACTAAATTCATATTTTTATTTTTTCATTAAGTTATGAAGGAGTCAAAAATATTTTTTGAATGTGCACTGGTTTAAAAGATACATGGGGTGCGAAAAAAGTACCAAAATACAGTTTTTACCCGTTTATTCCCTAAAGGGGCCGAATTTTAAAAAAGTACCAGACACCTGCGATAAGCTTTAAACTGTTTTTGTATCTTTTCTAGTTTAGGAGATATAAGGTTACCGAATTTACCCGTTTTTACCCTTTTTTACCCCCTAAACATTCGAATTTCCAAAAATCCCGTCTTAGTGGATCTATTTGGCGGGAGACCAACCTCCTGTCCAAATTTCAGCTCTTTAGCTTCAACCGTTTAGGCTGTGCGATGATGAATCAGTCAGTGAATCAGTCAGTCAGTCAGTCAGTCAGTCAGTCAGTCAGTAACGTTAGAATTTTATATATATAGATTATCTTCAAAATAGAACCTGTACGTAAGGAAAAAGTTATAAGAAAATGTGATAAGTCCAGCAAAAAACAAAAATTCAGAAAAAGAAAAGGTGCTAAGTCATAAAAAACCGCTATAATTATTCAACAGCATTATTTTTAAATTTTTTTACTATCGATATTAAAAAAGGAGAAATCTAAGCAAAAAACTACGTTTACAGATTTTAAAAATATGAAATACAAGAGAAGTTATGAGAAGGGAAGCTAACGATTTGTTTATTTGTTTCCTTTAGTTAGTTAGTTAGTTAGTTAGTTAGTTAGTTAGGTAGTTAGTTAGTTAGTTAGTTAGTTAGTAGGTAGTTAGTAGTTAGTTAGTAGTTAGTAGTTAGTTAGTAGTTAGTTAGTTAGTAGTTAGTTAGTTAGTTAGTTAGTTAGTTAGTTAGTTAGTTAGTTAGTTAGTTAGTTAGTTAGTTAGGTATGTTAGTTAGTAGTTAGTTAGTTAGTTAGGTAGTTAGTTAGTTAGTTAGTTAGTTAGTTAGTTAGTTAGTTAGTAGTTAGTAGTAGTTAGTTAGTTCGTAGTTAGTTAGTTAGTTAGTTAGTAGTAGTTAGTTAGTTAGTTAGTTAGTTAGTTAGTTAGTAGTTAGTTAGTTAGTTAGTTAGTTAGTTAGTTAGTTAGTTAGTTAGTTAGTTAGTTAGTAGTTAGTTAGTTAGTTAGTTAGTTAGTTAGTTAGTAGTTAGTTAGTAGTTAGTTAGTAGTTAGTTAGTTAGTTAGTTAGTTAGTTAGTAGTTAGTTAGTTAGTTAGTTAGTTAGTTAGTTAGTTAGTTAGTTAGTTAGTTAGTTAGTTAGTTAGTTATTAGTTAGTTAGTTAGTTAGTAGTTAGTTAGTTAGTTAGTTAGTTAGTTAGTTAGTTAGTTAGTAGTTAGTAGTTAGTTAGTTAGTTAGTTAGTTAGTTAGTTAGTTAGTTAGTAGTTAGTTAGTTAGTTAGTTAGTTAGTTAGTTAGTAGTTAGTAGGTTAGTAGTTAGTTAGTTAGTTAGTTAGTTAGTTAGTTAGTAGTTAGTTAGTTAGTTAGTTAGTTAGTTAGTTAGTTAGTTAGTTAGTTAGTTAGTTAGTTAGTTAGTTAGTAGTAGTTAGTTAGTTAGTTAGTTTAGTTAGTTAGTAGTTAGTTAGTTAGTTAGTTAGTTAGTTAGTTAGTTAGTTAGTTAGTTAGTAGTTAGTTAGTTAGTTAGTTAGTTAGTTAGTTAGTTAGTTAGTTAGTAGTTAGTTAGTAGTTAGTTAGTTAGTGAGTTAGTTAGTTAGTTAGTAGTTAGTTAGTTAGTTAGTTAGTTAGTTAGTTAGTTAGTTAGTAGTTAGTTAGTTAGTTAGTTAGTTAGTTAGTTAGTAGTTAGTTAGTTAGTTAGTAGTTAGTTAGTTAGTTAGTTAGTTAGTTAGTAGTTAGTTAGTTAGTTAGTTAGTTAGTTAGTTAGTTAGTTAGTTAGTTAGTTAGTTAGTAGTTAGTTAGTTAGTTAGTTAGTTAGTAGTTAGTTAGTTAGTTAGTTAGTTAGTTAGTTAGTTAGAGTTAGTAGTTAGTTAGTTAGTTAGTTAGTTAGTTGTTAGTTAGTTAGTTAGTAGTAGTTAGTAGTTAGTTAGTTAGTTAGTTAGTTAGTTAGTTAGGTTAGTTAGTTAGTTAGTTAGTAGTTAGTAGTTAGTTAGTTAGTTAGTTAGTTAGTTAGTTAGTTAGTTAGTTAGTTAGTTAGCTTAACTCATACATATGTGATTTAGATTTTATCTTAACAAAAGTTTGAAATTAAGGTCCCACCTGAATAGCTTCTAAAACTTCACTTCCACCATGAAAATTATGTAAAATAATATGTTTTAGTTAGCTACCAACCAACTACCTCCAGTTATTAGTTAATGCTATGAAATAAATTATTATTGACAGAAAGACAATATCGCCAAAATAACCATGAATAAAGGCATAAATAAAATCTTAAAATACAATTAAATTGCATTATTTTTTAGAGCAATTTTGTTGGTTTATTGTTTTAATTTTACCATGACATAGAACAAAAACAAATTCTTTAATTCTAAAAGATTTCTTTTTTTGCCTTGAACAGGCGTATTTATTGGGTGTGTCTCATTTCGATTTTTAGCGTATATTGTTAATTATGTTTACAAAATATTTATACTTAGATTTGTTGGTTATTTAAGGCAAGAATGAATTTAAAATGAGAAAATACAAAATTGGTACTTTTAATTTTTTTTGTGAATTAATTACACAAATAATAAAAAAGGTCAAATCATGACTTGTAAAGTTAAATTGTTTAAATGTAGAGATCTTTTTTCGTTTGCTGCCAAATTGCAATTGTATGACTAAAACGAACGCATTGTTGTACAAATGTTGTGTCATGTCATGAACATGAAATTATGATTATTTTTATGTGTTTTATGGTTTTTTCACTTCTGGTAACCAAAAACACATGTATATAGTTGTCTACATACTGTCATAACAGTCATATATTTTTTCATTGTTGTTACTGTTCTATGTTTTTTTGGGCTGACCATATGCTGAAAAATAATCTTATGAATCGTAGAAGTTTCTATACATAGACCGACCGATCATAGTTGTTGTCACTGGAGTAAAATACAAAAAACATACACAAACATATTTCTACATACATGTAATAAGCATCCCAGTCAATGTATGTATAACAGAAAATAAAATTAAAAAGTTTTCAGCAAACTTCATTCTTTATTTCATTCGTTCAAAGTGGAGTTATTCATTAAGTCACTATTCTAAACTTTGAAGAAAACTTATAAGGAGAAATTCTATATTTTTCAGTTTTTGCAATGAAAGCATATTTTAGCATATTTAACTGCAATGCCATGGTTATTACCTGGGTTATGCGGTTTACAATAACAATCACATGCTGACACAGTATCCGTCTACGATATATTTTTTGGAATTATTATGTGCAGGCATACTTATACTTCTATTTCACATTGTGCTAACCGCCACAAAATATCCAGCAGTTTTAGGATGCGCTATATTCAGCATAAAAATAGTTTAGCATAACAATTTATCAAAGGTTTATAGAACAAATTTTGTAATGATCTAGGTGTTATATTTTATATCAATTTCAGAATAAAATATGGGAACAAGATGACACTGTGCTGGACTAGACGGTCAGAAGCGGATCAATTTATTGATGCATTTTTTAAAAGAATCCAAAATGCTACTGACTTCCCAGGTGGGAAAATGTGGCAAATTTTTTTGGATGTAGAAAACTTTAAGGAGTATTGAGCCATATCTTATTCTATATAAGAGGGGAATTTTACATCATACAGTATCTAATAAGTATGATAATAAGAAGTCTTTGAAATATTTTATCAAAAGACAAAGCCAGAGCATGTTCGATTTTCTACAAGTGGTAATCGTGGAAACTTTAGTTTCGATATTTATGAAGGTCATCGATAATCGTTTTCAATACCGCTGGCAAGGGAATATCTGTATGCGAAACAGATTCGTCCGAGGACGTACCGTTAATTGTGTATTCGTTAAAAATTTAATTTTCATGAATTCCCCGTATCCTGGAAATTATATCACTTCGGCAGAGTGTCGACTGAGTTCAGATAGTTAGTGATTACAATTATGAATACATTTCGACCTACAACTTATGTTCGAGGTGACGGTCTTGATAGATACCGTGCTAGATTAAACTCAGCGATTCTACTCTGGACTATATCGATGGCTTAAATTTCATCCTCGAAAATGGTGCAGGCCAATTTTATGGGAATAATTATAGTGTCGGGTATTGGTTTTTGAATCGTTAGTGTATACTAAGATCGCCGTCGTTCCGAAGGACAGTGTTTGCAGCTCAGTCTATCTTTATTGGTATTAAGATTCAGAATGTGCTGTCAATGTTTGGTATATTTAGCATTAACCCGTCTGCAGCTTTAAAATCAGAGTCAACTCTCTCTTTGACAAGCCTTAAATATTTCCATCTACAAGTCAGTTTTCTTGTATTTAGATTGCTTTATGAAACACATAACTACTTCTGGTGTCTCAAAAGGAGGAAATATTTGCTGTTTTTTCTCTATAATGTCCTTTATCCTTTAGAACACAATCGTTTAGAAAAATAAATATTTTAGAAAACCCAGACTCACAAACTGGAAACATTCTGCAGTCTCTGCTTTACTAAACGTTTGCAGCATCATCTCTAAAAACGACATGCAACCAATCACCTAGGAAATACTTAGTCAGTTCGTTCTTTCTTCATTTTAATATGCTCCTACCAGCCTTTCCTTCAGAAAACACTTGAAGTATTTTATCTAGAATAGAACCGCAATCACTTCTCCAAAAAAAAGCTTTCAATTCTTGTTTTAGGTCATTTACAAGCTTTTCTCTACGAAATATCCTTTAGTCTCTCCTTTAGATTTTTTCACTAGTGAACACTAGTAGGAGAGGACACAATAGTTTTGAAAATTAACTTTTGTAGAAAACACAGACTCGCAAATTGGAATCACTGCAGTCTCTGCTTAAGAAACTACTTACCGAGTCTCCTTTATTTAATATTTGCACAGCCTTCCCTAGAAACGACACGCAACCACTCCTCTAGGAAATGATATCAGTTTCTTCTTAAAGAAATATTTGAATATTCTTCTGTCAGGCCTTCCTTTAGAAACCACAACACTGAATAGAAACATTTTAATATTCTCCTGCCAGTTTTTTCTTTAGAAAACATTTAAAGTCTTTTAACTAGAATAGAACCGCCATCACTCCTCCAAAAATGCTTTCAATTCCTTTTTTGGGACATTTGCAAGTTTTCCTCTACGAAACATCCTTTTGTCTCTCCTTTAGATAAGAAACTTTTGAACTTTTCACTAGGAAACACTAGTAGGAGAGGTCACAATCGTTTAGAAAAAGTACTTGTATAGAAAATATAGATTGGAAACACTGCAGTCTCTGCTTAAGAAACTACTTACCTTTACTAAACATTTGCAGTGCCTTCTCTAGAAACGACACACAACCACTTCTCTAGGAAATAATATCAGTTTTTTCTTAAAGAAACATTTTAATATTCTCCTGTCAGCCCTTACTTTAGAAACCACAACACTGAATAGAACTGGTACCACGGAAAGAGTTTCGAGCTTTGTTAAAAGATTGGTACACGGTAAAGTAATACATGATAAGTTCGGTGCTATTGCCGAGACAACAGATACCCCACAGAGGAGCTGACTGTGGGACTAAACGTTGGAAATGAGTTGGTGTTAAGAGTATATGAAACAGGATGAATGTAGGGGTATACAGATCTTACCCGCCCATATACCTAGAGTGAATGTATCGGATGAATGAGAATGTGCTGGGTCGAATGGTGGTAGATGAATGGTATCTTGTACAAGTGATACCATTGATTTTTCCTTCTTTGTCCAGGTATGTTCAGGGAAAACTCTGTTCATACCAGATTTACCACAGTATGTTCTCTGTGAGCAAGAACAAAGTCCTCAGCTTATTTGATGTATTCGTGTTTCGGTCTACCGAATACGCCACTAGGTGCAGTTGCGGACCCATCTGCGTGGTGGTAAACTGAAGTATGGTTTTTGCATCTCGGAAGTTATGCAACGGGGTAGCAATGGTCAGAGAGAACCGGCAGAACCATGTACAATAATTGTTACCTTTGCCACACAAAGGGGCGGTGGTCAATCGTCAAAGAAGCACACTCTGGATGAAAAAGACCACCGTGAAATAAGGCCATTACGACAGGTGTTCACGTAAAGAACTTTGACATTCATCCTCTAGGTAACAGTTGTAGTCTTTCTCGGAAAAGATACTCAGTCACGCCTTCAGAAAATGCTTTCAATTCTTTTTTAAGACAAATATCTCTTCTACGAAATATAGTTTTTTTTTTTTTTTTTTAAACTTCCCGTCTTTTTACTAGAAAACACTTATAGTCTCTTCTTAAGAAAAACACTTTTGATAACACTTTGATATATAACGCCTTCGGTTTCTTTCTAAGAAACCTAGGTTAGTAAACATTTTACAGTGCACTGTAGACGAAACTTTCAGTATAGCCTCTAGGAAAAAGTTGTAGTCTTTCTTGGAAACCGCAATCTCACTTCTGGTTAACAGTTTCTCTTCTAGACTCCTATTTAGGAAAGTATAGTGTATCTACATTCTTTCTTTACAAAACCTTTATCTCTAACCTCCATTTTATTATGCGAAACATTTTTAACTTTTCTCTTATGATTCATCTAAAATTCTTCTCATATCGTTTGAAAAATAGCCTAGGAACATTATGAAAAGTGGCGTGTAGAAGAGTATGGATGGGATCCTCTTGAAATGTTTCAAAAACACAAGCAACTCTTATTAGGTCAGGGATGTATTTTTATGTAAACAGATAGTATAGCCTCTAGGAAAAAGTTGTAGTCTTACTTGGAAACCGCAATCTCACTTCTGGTTAACAGTTTCTCTTCTATACTCCTATTTAGGAAAGTATAGTGTATCTACATTCTTTCTTTACAAAACCCTTATCTCTAACCTCCATTTTATTATGCGAAACATTTTTAACTTTTCTCTTATGATTCATCTAAAATTCTTCTCATATCGTTTGCATGGAATCCTCTTAACAGTCGTGTGGCTCTCTTCATTTTTTGAAATGTTTCAAAAACACAAGCAAGTCGCATTAGGTCAGGGATGTATTTTTATGTAAACATATAGAAAAAATGGAAAACAGCTGTTTTCATCTTACCAATCATGTATAGAATTTCATTTTATTTTTTTTATTAGAAGTAAAGTAAAGTGTGCTCGTGTGAAGGGCCAGTAGCTAATAACAATTATGTTTTGTTTTTAGAATTTTTATAGAATACCAATACATATATGGGGCTGCAAAGTGACGGTTTCGGACAGCTACCTTTAGATACTATTGTAGGGTAAAAGCTCGTGACATATTACCAAAACATACCCTCAATGTTGTACAAATTTCAGCACTGTGGGAGGAATTGCTAGTGTATTCAGCATTCTATACTCACTTAGCAAATATGGGCAGGAATACTTCACTAATAAAAAAACACCAACTATGTGAACTCTCTGACTTTTGTGCATTTAACCATAAGAATATAAAATGCGCGTATGTTGTTCCGAAAAATAAAACCAAAATAGTTCGCATACATTTCGCTACGGTTGCCGGTCAACTATATCTTGAAGTTAGAATTTTTCCCCCTCTATATTTACAAGTCAAAAATGTCCAATACATATTGACAACGATAACACAAAAAAAAAAATACTTTGGCATTACTTGAGTATGCACATTCATGGAACATGCATATTTGGCTTAAATGTGCTGCATATCGAATATGTTTGTGTAACTGTGTGGCTGTGTGTGTGAATCAAGTTAAGTTGAGCATAAAATTTATTTTGAAATATCAAAGGTCATATAATATACATATCAATATCAATTTTGGTAGTTTAAATGGGTGTAACTGTGTAGTACGAGCGAGTACTTTATGTACAGACAGATATTATGATGCGAATACTTTATGCCATGCTGCGGTTGGACACTACCAGAGAAAAATATAAAAATTTCTTGAATTAAATTTTTAAATATTTTTTTTAAGCTTAAACTGTTGGTAGTTTATTGCATTTTTGTCTGTCTCAAACAGGAAAAAAATATTTAAATTTTTTATTTGCAGTATTTATTTTGTAAATCTCTTTTTGATTTGCAAATTTAAATCTAACACCCCGAGTTCATATGTTTTCATGATTTTTGATTTGTTAGTTTGATAGATTTTATAACTATTTTAACATATTGTATAAATGCATGTGTCTTTTTTTGCATTTGACATTAAATAATATAAATTCCTTAAAAAAAAAAAACATATTTTTGTATACATTTGGTTAAAATGAAATTACCCCATGCTGTGACACCATACACAGGTTGCGGCAATAATGTGTTGGCGTTGGGGAAAAAACTTTAATGGAAAAAATACCCCCACATAATGTACTTTTGAATGCAAATGAATTAGTTGCAAAATAGTTTATGTCATTCAATCAAAATCATATTAAATAATTAAGTAATCACCTTTATTGCTTATAAAGTTAATTTAATTGTAAATTGTAAATCATGTTTTTTTTTTCAAATCAATTAAACTGAATGCTATCTAATTTAATTATATTACACTAATTAAAAATTACTTTAAACTTATTGCAAAAAAAAAAAAATTGAACAAAATATTAATTGAAAACATTTAGATTAACAAAAAGTACTATTAATTGCAATGTTTAACAAATGAACAAACATTTTTTACATAAAGATTCATTGTATTTTGATAATATCCCAGCAAAAACTAGGTAATGTTTTTCTATTGTAATTACTTACCTAACAACATACATTTCAATGACTACTACATATCGCCTGGATTGCATAGAAGCAGTCTAATAAGGTCTTACTAATAATGTGTTATATAAATACTTTCTAATTAATTAGTCTTCTTGCCAAGGAAGATATACGTGATTTACAATGACTACTTACTTTTTCTAATTACTTGTAATCGTTTGTGGTAAGTTGTTGTCTCCAATGACATAACCGTGTTAAAATATTGACTTAAAATATTAACCCTTTACACGTTTATAAAAGTTTTTACTGGTATATGGCATCACAGCATTGTTCAGAGACCCAGGAAAAACTTTACTTACCCGGTAAGCAGGCAAGTAATATTGGAGCAATGTGGATGTACATACTTTTGGGGTAAATAACTAATTATTTTTGTTCGACGAGGTTCAAAAATTAACTGGTTACAAATGTGCTTACCCGACTTTTCCAGGCTTAAACCTGGCTCTACAGTTATTTTTTGTGTTTTTTAGTCTTTCAGCTTACTCAGTGCTCCATTAACAAGTTATTTTATAGTACTTTTTGGAATAGTTTTTACATACTGATATCAACTATGATTTGAACCCCAAACTTTGGATAGATGCTTTAGATAATGGGAGTGATGCTCTAGATGATTGGCTACAAATCCCATTCAAAAAAATTAAATAATGTTATTGATAACGACTACTCATTACCAGGTAATGTATTAAATAAGTACATTTTCTAGATTACTCATTACCAAAATTTGAAGATTTTTGCCTGGGATCAATGTGAACCTAAGGAATATCAAAATTTGTATCTCCACGAGTATGAACTAGAGAAAAACACATTTTTTGCAAAAAGTTGGTTTCAGGTTTGATAATTCTCGTAGTTATAAAAACTGTTTTAATTGTAATTTAACGTAATGTTTACTGCTATCAAAGATGTTCTTTGCGTTATCTTGGCAAGCTGTAAAGATACTCTTTCACTGTTTGTGATATTACGATCCAGTCTATTGCACATATTATTTGTGTATGCTAATGTCATTGTTGGGTCTTGCAATCGACCCAACAATAACACCTCTATACGTCCTTACGTCCTAAGAATTTCCTCCTTATAAGGTAGCGATCTATTTGATAGCATGTAACGTTGTCCGAGGTCTGCCATGTGTACTTGTGAACATCGAGATGGAGGAATTTTGTACTTCCGATATACAACTGATGTGAGCACATAAATCTATTAGATACTCACCATTGATGCTGCGGGATGATCCAAGCTCTTTGTCACCCATGATGCGTTCATGTCACCAACTATGATTTTAATGTCACTTTTCATTGCCCGTGAGATTACTATGTTCAGTTTCTCGTAGAATTCGTTCAAAATTTCGTTCTCTTTATTTTCTGTTTGTGCGTAGCTCTGAATAACGACAATGTTTAGCCATAATCAGTATACCCGATATATGTATACATTCCTGCAAGGCAAGGGGCCTGTTGTCATTAAGATTCCCACCCCGCGTATATGATTTTCGTTGTTGCCACAAAAAAACGGAAGTCCTTATTCGATATGGTGGCGTGTCATAATGTCCATAGGCTTATGACACACAATAATGCGACGTAATGTCCACGAACATTATGTCACTTTCTTAAAATTCCATAATGTCCATGGACATTGTGACACTTTTAAAATATAAATGTATTGGAACATTTGTTTAGGATTTAAGAAAGGGACACTCTTATTCCGAAAAGAATTGCTCCTAAATTTGGTGTATGTTGCATTTTGGATTCCTTTTAAAAGTGTCCTGGATAGTCGACCTTCGGCCTGGCGCAGGGGCTTTAAACTCTATGGTATTTCGAATAGGTGGCGTGTCATAATGTTATGACATGATATTGGACGAACTTCCTCTTTCTTTGTTCGTAGAACGTTAAAGGATACTGCAAGATCGCTGAAGTTGCATTCGGTAATGATGTTATGAGATGCTAAAAACATTAGGTTTATCCACACAAACAAATATGGGTAAGTGGTTTGATCAGTAGTCATTAGTCGAAATGTAGTCTTAAATAGCTGCAAATATTGGTCTCTAGTGTAGAAATTGAAAGAATTCTATACTGCTCGATTGAAGCCTGGGAACATTGCCTTTACATCTGATAAGATCTTTTTGGAGAAGGCAGTATCCAAAGGTTTTCGGTGTGTAATCGAGGGTGTGAACGGCACTGTTATGTTATTGTTAACAGCATGGAACGACTGGGTTTTCTAACCGCTACCGCTGATGTATTTTTAAAGGTGACTCCAGCTCCAGCGATCCTTAAATGGATCGACACGTGAGGGAAGGAGTTCTGGCCTTCGGTTCAAAACCATTATAGTTATGGTCATATTGAACAACCAGTTCTGACACTCCGTGAAAAAAACATGGTTAGGATTTAGTTCAATACCGGACATACCAATACGATACGACAATGACTGAATATCTGCAGATATTCTGCAGAATCTGCAATCCTTAGCCGAATTAATTCTGACCATTTCGACTAATGAGCGAAATTTTTTCGTAGGGTGTTGATTTTAATTTATGAATAGCAAGAAATCAAAATTAATATTTTACTAGTAGTAAACTGGCACGATTTATTTTAATTATTTCATAAATATTATCACTTAACAATTCAGTGTTTTGCAACAATTTGATTTAAATTGATCATAGTCATATATACCACAATTAGCAACATTGTAAAAAAATTATACTTTAAATTAAAAGCATATTAAGAAGAATAAAATATGTATATAATTATAAATTAAAAGTATGTAATAAGATACGTTTCTTACTAAAGGCGACAGCAAAAAGGTCACTTTTTAGAACGACAGTACACTGTAAAAAATAAAATTAACTTATAAGAACATATTGAAGTAACATTTAAAAGGATCTAACATTATAAATCATTTGTAATAAAGTTTTCTATATAAAATATAAATTAATTAACTATTTATTTTCATGTCAATTAATCACTTTAAACCATAAATTTATCTAAGTGTAAACAAAAGTAAGAGAAATCAAATTAAAAGTCAATAAGTCAATGTGGATGTCAAAACAAATCAATAAAAATACAAATCACTTTGCTAAACAAACAACGATATTTAACACCCTACATTTATAAACATGGGCATGTTGACATGAATCCGTAACACAAAAAAGAAAAATGTGTAAAAAATTTGTAACAAACATGGATCTGACACATTAGTCTGCATAGTAAACAAAGAAAAAATACATATAAATAAAGTCAAATATAAAGAAAGAAATAATAATAAAATCAGCAACATTATGCCAAAAGTAATCATAAAAACCAGCCATCAAATAACTAGAGTCATAAATTGTTTTCATTACCAAGCAGAAAGTTAAAAGAAAAAAAATATATCAGACAGAGTAGACAGAGGGACAGACAGAACATGCATGCTTTTAATAACTGGCGCTGCTGCCACTGACACTTTCTGACAAAACAATCTCATAAAATCGTTTAAAAAAATCCCATAAAACACATTGAAAAGTCTAGATTAGTTATATATGGTTTTTAGTCTGTTGCTTTTTTTCTGTTTCATTTTCTTGCCCCAATGTTGCGTCTACGCAAGTTCAAGTACTAATGTCAGCAACACAACGCAATGCAACAAAAAACCAGCAATATAATTTACCAATATGCACACAACATTTTTGGCCTTAAATGACAGCCGGCATAAGGTTGGTTGCCATAAGAATTGTTAGGCTTTAGTTTAGCCTTAAAAATTTTTCATATGTCGAGATTGAAAAAAAAGTGAATGAAAAAGAAATATTACGCGTTTACGACTAGTAACGTAGACTTTTATTATGGGTTTTGCAACAAATCTACTTAGTTGGAAACAAATGTTAAATAAACATACTGGAGATTTTTGTGGTTATACCAGTTGGTAAAAATACTACGATTTTTAATGGGAATTTTATTAGACGATAATAAAAATTTAGTAAGGAAATCATGATGTATCATATGAGGGGTTTGTTGGCCACAATTTTAAAAATGTTTAGCGAAACGGAACTGATATGAAACTAGTCCTGTAACTGATTTTTTGTGATCAATTTTAATTATAGCGTTAAATATAGTTACTATTATTTCAACAAATATCGGATTTTAATAGTCTCTTGCCTCTGCTGATCGTAGGCCCTAAACAATAGTATGATGATATATATTTTTTTTTTAATTTTTATAAGAACTTTAAGAAACGTAGCGATCCGGAGATACGAATGTCGAAGTGCTTTACGTGAGTACCTGCTGTGTTGGCCTATCTCACGGTGGTCTTTTTCATGAGCTAAAATATAACGACTCACCACCGCCCCATTGTGTTTCTTACACGCCGGTGGTAATTTACGTATATGAACGCCGGTCCATTATACGCGCACTTTGCTGTAGTACTCGAGCTATCTAACCTCTTGCCATAGTAGCCCCGTTGGGGAAGGACAGGTGTCATGAGCAAGCTCAATCTAACCCCGACAAAGGAAAAGACAATCACTGGTTAGAGTCAATGGAAGGGGCGTATCCAACATCAGGTGAAAACACCCTATTGATGTTATCAGGAATGCTCTGTCCCTACAAACATTCTCATTATCTAAAGATTAACCCCAGTGCATTCCTGGACCTCTTAAAGTCACCCAACTACACTACTGAGATGGCTTCTGTTGGTTTGGCAACAGCACCTAGAGACGTATTTGGTAGCCCGAAATACCCAAGATAATAAATCAGGATCCCTCTTCATGAACCGATCTGTAACAAAGTATGTAAGAATTTCCAAAGTCAACTGAACCCAATAATTGCCCCGACAAATAGTCGTATCAATATATCCTGTTGAGATGGTAACAGCACCGAGAAACTTCCCCGAAGCGTGAAAAGGCATACTAAATCAGTACTAGTCTCCAATATATGGAGACTTTCCCAATCTATCACCAAGTTTTGCATCAGTTCCATTTCCATGATCATAAAAATCTTTCTACGGAATGACAGGCAACTACTGAACGCTAACCTGACAATTCGCCAGCATATACCGGCTCCCTACTACACGACCGGTAAGCAATATCGATCGGATTCAGGAATCCAGTACATGCTGCTTTGTACACAGACCTGTGTCATTTGAATAGAGAATTACCCAACGCATTATATATAGGGTATATCAGCCCTTAAACCAACAATCCCGCGAATTTGGGTTTAAACCACAACCAACTGACCAACCAGGACAAGTCCTGTGTGCAACTGACCACCCGTAGTACCAGATTATGTGGTTCTCTGGTTAGACCCCTTTTGAAATCATGCAAGAACTAGGAAAGGCAGTGAAATGTAAACACCAGTTTATAGTCCCGGCAGACTAGAGGTACTGGTAGCACATCTTTACCCCGGGATTGCAATACACCATGATGGGAAATTTCATCATGGAAACATGCCCCTGGGGAGCGATCCTGAGATAATTTCAAAAGCTTTAAAAACGTTTCAAATATAATTTTCGAACATAACATTGTACTGTCATCAGATGTCTACATACATCTGATCCCGCCTACTTTGGTTTATAATAACATGGCCCTTACTTATATATGTCTAGGTTATTCCACATATTTTCAGCCTTTTAAAGAAAGAATCTGAGGATACTGCTCTTGATAAAACCTAACGGAGTTGCTACAAAAACAGCGTTCTGGCAAGCTCATCTGCCTGTTCATTTCCATAAAAGTCCCTGTGCGCAGGGACACAAACAAGGTTAATGTCAGACAGAAGACCAGCTTTGACAGAACCGTCTTGCATTGTCTAATTAATAGGGAAATGACTTGACTATCGACAAAAATTGCTATGTTGCCGCGAATGTTGACATCATGTAGTACCCTACAGTTTGACATTATCGCAAATCTTTCAGCCTGAAAAACTCTATAGTTGTTGGGAAGACGCTGAGATTGGATTTGGAAGATTGTATTGGATTGGTAGTAGGCTTAAAATCTTAGCGTGTTCTTGATCGCCAACTTCGTTATGAGTTAAGCCACGCTGCGCTGAAAGCAGATATGGCCATTACATGCTGATCTATAAGTAGAATGTGCAATATAGTGTTCAGAGCGTCTGAATGACTAGTTCTAAAGTACCTGTTATCCAAATGCATGCTGATCTCTGAACTTTGTATGTCTGATCTACAACAAATTTCTTCTTTGAAGAGATCCGTTTATAAGAATAGAACGTACTATAGCTGTGTACAGCCATTGAACTATGTTAGGATTAAGTCGCCATTTCATTCAAAACATCTCACGACAGGTATAATAGACGACCGTTGGACGTTGAGATTCCATGATAATTTGGAGTCTAGAAAAATTCTTAGATATTTGTCATTGCTAAGGGCATTTCGCAGTTCTTTAACCGCGGCAAGTTGAAGCTTGGAATTTTGGTCTCTGTTGTGAATAGTACCAGTTCTGTCATGTTTGGGTTTAATACTAGTCCACTGTCTGTGGTCCGCTTATTGAGTATACAACGATGAGCCAAAGTAGTGGTGTACCTCTTTCCTTCAGCTTGGACTTAACGCTGTTACCAAGACTTGCAGTAACTATTTTAGATTTCAGCATAGTTACTAACCAGTTGCTGATATACTCTTTAATTTTGTTAAGTCTAGCAGAGTCCTTTGTGTTGTCTATAGAAACTTCTCCATGAAGTTCTTTTTGCGACGGCTATAGCTTTCTTATACACTTTTTATTTGTCATGGTGTTCTGCCACGATTTTTTATTGTGTTAAATGATCTACGTATTTCTTTACGTAGCTTAGATAGCTCCGAATTCCATCATGGAGGGAAGATTTTCTTTACCTTTGTGATTGGGCAGAAAACTTCAAAAGCTTTTCTCAAGATTTTGCTAAAATATTCCTCTATCTTTTCAAGACCAGCGATGAAATCAATTGCTGGGATTGCCTTAAGTTTGTGTTTGAGGACCTCTTTGTTCTTCAATCGGTTCTTCTTGAGTTCCAATAGAGCGTTTTCTCTGTCGAGTTTTGCAATCTTATATCGAAGAGAATCCAATTGTGGTCTGAGAAAGACCTATTAACTGATATTTTAGATTTATCATTAGTGAGTGTATTGACTACTACCTCCTCTCATCTATTATAATTGACCATACTTGGAAAAATGTATGTTGGTGTGTTACCAGAATTACATATACTTAGATCGTTAGTATTAAATTGACTCACCTCTTTCATTAATTTGAATGCTTGGCGTTGACATCACAGCCCAGGATTATATCGTCTAGGGTCGCTCACCCCTCTAATTCGTTTTCTAACTTTGAGCTTCGACCTAGTCGGCTTAGCAATAATTTTAGCCGACAAAATTCTCCACAGGGCATATAATTCACTAATGAACCTATTGTTAACTGTCACTTGCAACATGAAAAGCAAAACAACAACGTTAAACTTTTTTTGTTTGTAACAAAACATGACTGAAAAATGTTGTTTTTAAGCCACAAATGTGCGTGTGGCAAACGTTTTGTTATGATAGTAAATTTTCTGTGTTGCTGTTAGATTTTTTTCCATTTTACAATGAAGGTGTGTGAGTGCAACGAAATGGTGCACGTTGCGTGATTTTCACACCTTTATGAATGTTACCCACATATGTATGTAAGTGCAACTATTCGTACTGACTGGTGGTGGCCGTACACTTTTATGAAGCTGTTTTTGGCAAATATTAAAGTATTGTTGCAATCAGTCGTTTGGTTGACTACACTTTATGGTCAAATTGTTGCAACAAAACATGCGTTTTATATATTTTATGTTCGTTTTTTTTTTTTTTTTTTTGGTTTTGTTTGACATTTAGTCAATGTCAAGGTTTATGACATTTCCATAAACTGTTTGTTGGTGGTTAAAAAGACACAAAGTATGTATAATAAATTGTGTATTTTGTAGGTTGTTGTCTGTCACGCTGACGCAAAATTAAAAATAAAATTTAAAGTGCTTTTTATGCATTTTAATCAATTTGTTAATAAATTGTGTGAAATAAAAATGAAAACTTTTAATAAGTCATTTAAAATAATTGCACAATCTGTTGGGTCCATAAAAAGCCCATCCCAATTTTTGTTAGATTTTGATAAACTTTTTTGTTTTTTTTTTTTTTTTTGTAAAATCATATTTTTTGCTAGTTTTGGTGTTACAACTTTTGACCGTTTTTGTTTGAGTTTATTTTTCTTTGTTGGCCACAAAATTATGTTTACTTTTGCAATTTGAGTTGCTGCGGCTTTGGTTGTGTATTTCACTTTTAAATCTGAGTGTTTTAGTTTTTAAACTATTGCCCCATATTTGGTTTCTTGATTTAGTTTCGGAATTTGTTTTTTTTTTTACTCCTATACGAGTTTATTGTTTTTTCTCTTATTTCATCACTTGCAACATGATTTTTATTTTGTTTTATTGTGGCTATAGTTGTTGCTGCTGCCCCTATAGCTCGAAGCTATTTTTGAATTATGCGGTATTATTCAAGTGTGTTCGATTTTGTAAGTTACTATTGCAATTTTTGTATGCGGTGGGTCTAGTTTACATGCTTGTTAATTGTCTAAATGTTTGTTGTATATGTTACAACAATAACTAACTCCAACTTTAACAATTACAAGTATAGTATGTATATTGAATTTTAAATAATTCAGATAAAAGTGGCAAAGAAATACGTGGTTAAAATATGTCACATGGTTTAATTGACTCCAGCTGCCCCAAGAGATTTGACCCAAGTCATGTGTAAATGCAAAATGTTAAACATACCAGTGGTTGCATATTTGTAGGGGGTGTGTTTTAAGGTACCTTACAAGATTTTTAATTGGCTCGATATTTTTGTAGTGAATATATGTGATTCTATTTTGGTATAAAGGCCAATGACATAATTATGTTAGTTAACATAATGGATCTATATATATATAAAATTCTAACGTTACTGACTGACTGACTGATTCACAGACGGATTCATCATCGCATAGGCTAAACGAAGCTAAAGAGCTGAAATTTGGACAAGAGGATGGTCTCCCAACAAATAGATCCGGGATTTTTGGAAATTCGAATGTTTAGGGGCAAAAAGGGTAAAAACGGGTAAATTCGGTAACCTCATATCTCCTAAACTATAAAAGATACAAAAACAGTTTAAAGCTTATCGTCGTTCATTTAAAAAATAGGCGTACAGGTGTATGGTACTTTTTTCAAATTCGGCCCCTTTAGGGAATAAACGGTTAAAAATTGTATTTTGGTATTTTTTGCACCCCATGTATCTTTTAAACCAGTGAACAGTCAAAAAATATTTTTGACTCCTTCATAACTTGACGAAAAAATAAAATTATGAATTTAGTTTAAGGGGTAAAATTGAACCTATTTTTGGTACTTTTTTCATTAAACATTGTTTTTGGTTTATTAACTTATACGCATGAATACATAATAACGGGTTCCCAATACGATGTTACAACTTTTTGGAATAGAATTTTTATTTCGTTAATAGGGAGGAAAAAAGTACCAAAAGGAGTATTCAAACACAACGATCCAATTTATATTAAATTTTTAGATTTAGAAACACTAAATATGCTAATGGGGTGTTATTTGTAACACCGGTACCAAGTGATATTTTTTGGTACTTTTTCATTCTCCAACTGGTACTTTTTGAGTTTTCTATGATATTGAAATCGAAACATTAAATTAATAATAAAGGGACTTTTCGGTATTTTTTCGTTTTACATAGGTGTTTTTATAAGTTTTCTTTAAAATTAAACCTAGAAACATGAAATTAGAGCCCGGAGTAATTGATAATCTATTAAATGGGACTTTTTGGTACTTTTTCCTCCTTCGACTGATACTTTTTGAGTTTTCTATAAAATTTAAATGAGAATCTATAAAAGGGGACTTTTTTGGTACTTTTTCGTTCTTCAAAAGGAACTTTTTGAATTTTCTATAATATTAAACTTAGAAACATGTAGAAGCATGTAGAGCCCAGATTAAGTGAGAACCTATAAAAGGGTACTTATTGGTTCTTCAAAAGGGACATTTTGAGTTTTTGTATAATATTGAACCTAGAAACGTGAAATTAAACATGTAGATTACGTGAGGACCTGTAAAAGCGAACTTTTTGGTTCTTTTTCGTTCTTCAAAAGGTACTTTTTGAGTTTATTGTGACTAGAATCATAAAATCAAACTTATATAAAATGGGAATTTTTGATATTGCAGATATATGTATATTTATATTTATATACATTTACTATAATAATATTTATTTTATTCCATTACTATGAGGGTAGCGAAGCACACCGGGTATAGCTAGTATAGGTTAGGTTAGGTTGATAGGAGGATGTATACTACATCAAATCTCCAATTCAAGAAAGAAAAAAAAGAAAAAAAGATTGTTCACTGAATGTATTATTTTTCCATGTTCAGAAACTCAGTTTCCTGGACGTAATTCCTAAGAATCTTCCAATCGGTGTTGGTTAAGAATGTTATTTCCGGAATAACATCACTTCCAAGATACTTGGATCTAACTTCGACGAATGCCTGACAATGGCAAAGAAAGTGCTCCAGAGTTTCACTGTCCTCTCCACATGCTCTACATTCGTCTGAATTCGCACGTCCAATTTTGTATAGATGTGCTCGTAATCCTGTGTGTCCACTGAGAATACGTAACATCATACTAACCTCAGACTTGCTCATTTTGAGAAGATTTCTCGTCTTGCTCTCATCAGGGTCACCCCATAGAATCTTTGTGGTTCTACCCACCGTTTCATTATTCCAAGAGGCCTTATGGGATTATCTCATCCATATTTTTAATTCAGCTTTTGTTGCGTCGAATGGTTTTGCGTTTGTCAGGTTAACTACATCGAGCTCCCTTACCTTTAAAGCTATTACATTCGCCCTTTCGTTGCCGACTACTCCCGAGTGGCCTGGTACCCATATGATGTGAACCTTACCTCTGGGAGAGTATTCAGTTAAAGCTTTCTTACAATCCAATACGGTCTTAAATTTAATTCTATCACCTGATATCGCACAAATTGCCTTCTGGCTGTCGGTAAATATATTAAGCCCTGTGGGCGCCATATTTATTCTAATCCAATTTACACATTCCGTTATTGCTCGTACTTCTGCCTGGAAGCTTGTGTTATGATTAGGTAAACGGTGGTATATTTCTGTTTCTGGGTCTTCAATATAGAACCCCAGACCCACTTTGTCCCCTAATTTAGAGCCATCCGTGTAGCAACGGATTCCTACTGGTATTTGCTCTAATGTTTCGCTTGACCAAGACATTCTATCTGGGATTAGCGTTTCAAAGTTTCCGACATATTCAGTGTCTGGTATGCGAACAGACACGTCCGATGAATGTGTATAACCTTCGAATGTGTCCAGTATACATTGATGACGTGTCCTATAACCGTTTTTGGCCAATTCGCCTAAAGTAAAGAGCCGTTCGGCTGTAAGCGCCGCCTCATATCTTATATATGTTTCAATGGGTGGAATATCTAGCAACGTTTCCAGAGCCTTGGTTGAAGTAGTACACATGGCACCACTTATACCCAAGCAGCATGTACGCTGAACTCCCTGTAGTAGTTTGATATTACACTTTTTGTCCAAAGCAGTCCACCAGATTATTGAAGCATAAGCTAGAATTGGTCTAATTACACTTTTATAAAGCCAATTTGTCATAGTAGGACTAAGACCCCATTTCATGCCTATGGTTCTCCTACATATCGCCCAGCACCGATGTGCCTTGTTGATCCTATCCTCTATGTGGTGTCTCCATTTTAATTTCCGGTTAAGTATTACACCTAAGTACTTAACTTTGTCTGTCACCGGTATCTTCTTGCCCAAGAAGCAAGGTTCAGTATATGTAGAAATTTTTGTCTTTCTTGTGAAAAGACTAGCTAGTATAAATATATATGTATACATATGTACATAATTGCTGAACAAATTCCATTGTAGTGAAGAACGCCCCATTCATTACTGTCACCGATAACTAGACTAGACTATTGACTAGACTATAGACTAGACTATAGCCTAGACTATAGCCTAGACTATAGACTAGACTATAGCCTAGACTATAGACTAGACTATAGAATAGACTATAGACTAGACTATAGACTAGACTATAGACTAGACTATAGACTAGACTATAGACTAGACTATAGACTAGACTATAGATTAGACTATAGACTAGACTGTAGACTAGACTATAGACTAGACTATAGAGTAGACTATGGACTAGACTATAGACTAGACTATAGACCAGACTATAGACTAGACTATAGACTAGACTATAGACTAGACTATAGACTAGACTATAGACTAGACTATAGACTAGACTATAGACTAGACTATAGACTAGACTATAGACTAGACTAACTATAGACTAGACTATAGACTAGACTATAGACTAGACTATAGACTAGACTATAGACTAGACTATAGACTAGACTATAGACTAGACTATAGACTAGACTATAGACTAGACTATAGACTAGACTATAGACTAGACTATAGACTAGACTATAGACTAGACTATAGACTAGACTATAGACTAGACTATAGACTAGACTATAGACTAGACTATAGACTAGACTATAGACTAGACTATAGACTAGACTATAGACTAGACTATAGACTAGACTATAGACTAGACTATAGACTAGACTATAGACTAGACTATAGACTAGACTATAGACTAGACTATAGACTAGACTATAGACTAGACTATAGACTAGACTATAGACTAGACTATAGACTAGACTATAGACTAGACTAGACTAGACTATAGACTAGACTATAGACTAGACTATAGACTAGACTATAGACTAGACTATAGACTAGACTATAGACTAGACTATAGACTAGACTATACTAGACTATAGACTAGACTATAGACTAGACTATAGACTAGACTATAGACTAGACTATAGACTAGACTATAGACTAGACTATAGACTAGACTATAGACTAGACTATAGACAAGACTATAGATTAGATTATAGATTAGACTATAGACTAGACTATAGACTAGACTATAGACAAGACTATAGATTAGATTATAGATTAGACTATAGACTAGACTATAGACTAGACTATAAACTAGACTATAGACTAGACTATAAACTAGATTATATACTAGGCTATAGTCAAGCCTAGGCTATAAACTAGGTATGTGTGAAAACCATTAGTCGGCGAACAATAAAAAAACTTCGGATGTGACATGAACAATTTATAGAAGAAATTGGGACTTTATCGATGTTGGTGTGATGCGATTTGTTGGCATAAAATCACTTTAACACATTGTGTACTGGAATATAGAATATAATTAGGACACCGCAGTCAGTCACTCTTATAATATTGATTTGTTTAAGAATTGATCAATTTTAATCTATAACACCAAAGGATGTTTTTACTGAAACCATTTTAAATTGGTAATCTAATGTATACATATGTATGTATATACAGAGGAAACTTGCAATTAAATTCAAATTAAAAAAATCACTAATTTCTAAAATAATTTTGCAATTAAAACTCATATCCTTATCATGTTTACAAAATAAACACATAAATCCCCAGTTTATCTAATTAAATTAATTATTTTATTTTATAAATATTTATAATTAAACAACTAAATCAATCCGCTATTAAAATATCTCTAATCGAAAAAATTTAACTCAAAACACATTTAATCGCAAAAAATGTCAGGCGCGATGATAAGAAAAATCTTATAACCAGAAGCCAGTCAATGTCAAAAACATAAAAAAAAGAATAAAAATTCTTACGACCGAGAGATAAAATCAACAATTCAGAAAAGCTGGGGGATTGAGAGTAAGGGGACGTAAAATTAAGTGGAAATGTTTAAATGATCCGATTAAATAAATGCAAAATACAAGTGTAAACGTCATCTGTATGTACGGAGTAATATGGTGTGTTATGATTGAATTACATTAGTTTTACATCATATACTACATATAAAGTGTGAGCAGCTGGTGTTAGATTTTATGTATTTGTTTAACGCTATTTACTGGACATATTCCAACTAAATTAGCTTGTTTTGCTGCGTCTATTAAGGCGTTGATTAATACTACTCTACTACGTTTAGAACAGGCTGAAAATAAAAACAAATTTTAACACTTGCGGCTTAAACTAACTACTACAGATCGTTATCAATGCTTAAGAACACATGATTTTAAATAAAAGAATCTGGCATAATTATTAAGTCTATTACTGCTACTTGTTTACAGGGGCAATGAGATCTATTAAGTGATAGAAATAGTTTGTATTAGTGTTAATTGAAAATTATGGCTAGTGTGACAACATTTGTTGTAGTTATCAAAAATACATATTTAAAACAACAATGATCATAAATTTATTAAATAAGATAAATTTTTGTCATTTAGTAGTTATTAACGTTTATTGAGGCAGCATTGCTTGTGCGCCTGCGTTCAACTGCCAGCATTCAACATTTATAGTTCCTGTCTCGGGAACTACATACAATTTGATCATGTGTTTTATTAAATACGCATTAATTTAAATAAAAAACACATAAAATGTTTAATTAATTTAAATAACACTTGCAAAGTAAAATCATAAAATATGAAATTAATAAAAAGCTTAAATAACACAGGCCAACGATAAAAAACTTTTTACATAATTTTCATTAATCCAAGTATTATTTTGTGTGTTTATACCGAAAATCACTATAAAAAAGCCGTTTCAACCACCAATTTTCCACATATTGATATTTTAGTCCCCGTGACTGTATACTTGTCTCTCAAATACGAAATTCTTTAATTTTGCACAAGTTACAAATATTGATTGTCTCTGTCTCTAGACTTCAACTTTAAGAAAAGTGCATTCTCGAAAAATTTTGAACTGGTGGCGCCCCGTCACTGAAGTGGAAACTGGTTTGGGCCACTTTAATTTTATACCCACCATCAAGAAAGATGATTTTGTCATTCCATTTGTAACATATCGAAATATTCGTCATAGACCCACAAAAGTATATATATATTCTGGGTCCTTCTTAAATTCTAAGACGATCTAGCTATGTCCGTCCGTCTGTCTGTTGAAAACATGATAGAGTCCGAACGGAATAAGTTAGAGGGTTGAAATTTTCCACAAATATTCTATATAGATAAGTTTGTATCGTATTGAAAATGGGCCATTCATATGACCAGAAATCTCCCTATCAAATTTTATGAGGATAGGTCCATAATTGACCCTACCCCCATATTAGGTTCCCTTCAGAAAATGACTTTAACGCTCATTACTGGCTTAAAAATACGAGTATAGCGATGAAATTTGACATAAGTAAGTTTTTTATGAGCCAAAACCTCTCTAACAAATTATATCTGGATCGGTCTATAATTGACCCTACCCCCCATAAGGTCCCCTTCAGAAAATTCACTTTCAATCCAAAATCTCTCTACCAAATTTTATGTGGATCGGTCTATAATTAATCCTACTCCCCATATGAGGTACCCTTCATAAAATGACTTCAACGCTCATTACTGGATTAAAAATACTAGTACAACGATGAAATTTAACATAAGTAAGTTTTTTATGAGCCAAAACCTCTCTAATAAATTATATCTGGATCGGTCTATAATTGACC
Source organism: Lucilia sericata (assembly GCF_015586225.1). Classification (NCBI taxonomy): domain Eukaryota; kingdom Metazoa; phylum Arthropoda; class Insecta; order Diptera; family Calliphoridae; genus Lucilia; species Lucilia sericata. The sequence continues at coordinate 215,509 of NW_023994544.1, forward strand.
CTACCCCCCATAAGGTCCCCTTCAGAAAATTACTCTAACGCTCATTACTGTATTCAAAATACGAGTATAGCGATGAAATTTTATAAAAGTAAGTCTTTTACGAGCCAAAATCTCTCTACCAAATTTTATGTGGATCGGTTCATAATTCACCCCAACCCCCCGTATAAGATCCCCTTCAGAACTGTAACGCCCATTACTGGCTTAAAAATACGAGTATAGCGATGAATTCAACTGAAGTAAATTTATTGCAAGCCAATATCTCATAAAAAATTTTATGGGGATCAGTCCATAATCAGTCCTCCCCCCTATAAGGTCCCCTTCAGAATATTACTCTAAAAGTACGAACATTGAGATGTAATTCGACATAAGTAAGTTTCTTATGAGCCAAAATCTCTCTACTGACTTTTATGAGAATCAGAATATGATTAATCCCCATATAAGATCCCCTTCAGAAAATTACTTTATGGCTCATTATTACTTTAAAAATGCGAGTAAAGCGATTTGTGCGAGCCAAAAACTCTCTGTCAAATTTTATAGGATCAGTCCATAATTGACCCTATCCTCCATATAAGGTCCCCTTCAAAAAATGATTTTAAAGCTCAATACTGGCACAAATGGAAAGTAGGGACAATTATGGATCGATCTTCATAAAATTTGGTAGAGAATTTGGCTTATAATAAAACTTATGTGTTGCGAATTTCATCGCTATAGTCGTATTTTAAAAGCAATAATGCAAATTAATGCTGTTTTTCGGGGGTTCATTTGTATGGGGTCTATCCGAAAACGTGGACCGATATTGTAGCAGACTTACATGCATTTTTTAGAGTGTAGTACAACGATGAAATTTAACGAGCCAAAACCTCTCTAACAAATTATATCTGGATCGGTCTATAATTGACCCTACCCACCATAAGGTCCCCTTCAGAACATGACTTTAACGCTCATTAAATTTAACTGAAGTAAATTTCTTGCGAGCCAATATCTCTTAACCAAATTTTATGGGGATCAGTCCATAATCAGTCCTCCTCCCTATAAGGTCCCCTTCAGAAAATTACTCTAAAAGTACGAACATTGGGATGTAATTCGACATAAGTAAGTTTCTTATGAGAAAAAATCTCTCTACTGACTTTTATGAGAATCAGAATATGATTAATCCCCATATAAGATCCCCTTCAGAAAATTACTTTATGACTCATTATTGCCTTAAAAATGCGAGTAAAGCGATTTGTGCGAGCCAAAAACTCTCTGTCAAATTTTATGAGGATCAGTCCATAATTGACCCTACCCTCCATATAAGGTCCCCTTCAAAAAATGATTTTAAAGCTCAATACTGGCACAAATGGGAAGTAGGGACAATTATGTATCGATCCTCATAAAATTTGGTAGAGAATTTGGATTGTAATAAAACTTATGTGTTGCGAATTTTATCGCTATAGTCGTATTTTTAAAGCAATAATGCAAATTAATGCTGTTTTTCGGGGGTTCATTTGTATGGGGTCTATCCGAAAACGTGGACCGATATTGCCCATTTTCAATACCAAAAAAACCTTACCTTACTTAAGAAATATCTGTGGAAAATTTCATTTCCGTTCGGCCTCTATCGTGCATTCAACGCCTTAGAATTTAATATAAATGTTTTCAGGAAGATAGGTATGCATTTAAGGCACCAAAAAAAAAAACAGTATTGTTTAAATGCGGACTGGGAGAATTTTGAATATAACACAATAATATTTGAAAATATTTGAAACCCAGAGAGTATACATTTCTGAATCCGATTCTTGCCTTAGAATTTCTTTATCACGTTAGGTTTTCGAGATATCGTGTCCTAACTATTATTCTTATATAATAGCTATAGGCTAATACAATGGTTAGCTGGCAATTGTTTACTCATTAGTAAAATTAATAATTTGTAAAAATGTAAGTTTGCCTGAAGTTTACAAGTACATACATACATTATGTTTAAAGTTTTCTACGTACATTTGTAAATATGTATGTACTGTTCAATATTCCGTAGTGTGTTGTTTAACGTTTAGTTGGGCAACTAGTAATAACCATTGGCAATAATTGTTTAGGTTAATTGAAATGAGAAACATTTTGCGAAAAATGGTTTAATTACGAACATTCACGCTTGACCCATTTATGCCCTATATACAATTGAATATTAAGATTACTCATTTCTTTTCAAAATCTTTAAAATTCTCAGAGTTTATAATTTTGACTATTGGAAGACATTACCACATGACTTACTTTGCATTCAGTGTATATAGAATAATAACTTTCTTTTAAATAAAGCATTTTTTAAACTTTGATATATATATATTTTTTGAACTGAATAAGAGACCTAACTGTATCGATACGATCGATATGATCCAATTTCCAAAGTCCATTACATTCATAAACATTTTACTAAGAAAACAAGTAAGCTTCATACCACCAGCAGTAGCGCACTAATAAATAAATTAAAAACATAATAACTATATTACTTTGTAATTACATTTTTAAATATATAACTTTTAATTAATTATCGTTTATTATTTATTTTTTTATATTGTTCGCATGAACAAATACTACATGTGTGTAGATAACAAAAAACATCAAAACTGACCGACCGACTGATTGCAAAGAATAACTGCTGCTTATTCTCATACAATTTTTAAGTCTTTATTTGGGGGGATATTTCTATTCGCAGACGTGGAAACAGATATTAATAAGATAGAGTGTTAGATTCGGCAGTGCCGAATCTTTAATACCCACCATGTAAGACGTTAAGATTATAGAACACAAAGATTTGTATATATTTTGATTCAACTAATTTTATACTTTCTTGGGCCACATCATTTTAACAATATGTTTGTAACTATTTTTACCAAACTTTTGGTCAAGAAAAAAATGTTTATTAAACATCACTTTCTCGTAGTTCTATAGAACGTTAAACCGTTGGGTGGATGTCCATATCTGGATTGTCTTCAAATTTAACAAGAGCGCAGAATATACACATTGAGTGCCTATTACCTTGATATTACGATATTACGTTGAGTGCCTAACGGAATGACAATATAAATATATTACCCTTGTTTTGATAGTGGTTATAAAAACACGCATCAATACACAATTTGAAAGGCCAGTTTTAGTGTTTTTAATCATATTTGCAATTTTTCCCCCTTTTCAAAGTTGTACATGATGATGGATGTTAATAGGAACAGTGTTTAAAAAGAAAAATATTTATTTATTTATATCTTACTAGCTTGGGTGCTTCGCTACCCTAACTTAAATTAAATACATACAAAATTTTGTTTACTTTTATAGAAAATTAAAATTGATTAAACATTTTTTTAATGTTTCAGTTTTTTACGTTCAATATCACGTGAATAAATTCGCATTCAGTCAGAAGTTTGTATTTTTAGTTTCATTCGTTTAGCTTTCACATTATAGAAAATTTCGAAAGTACTATTTGAAAAAAAGTACTATAAAACATCTCTTATAGATTCTCATTTAATCAAAAATTTTATGTTTCTGTGTTCAATATTATATATAATTTGATGACTGAAAAGTACCAAAAGTCCCTTTCAGTAGATTTTCATTCACTAAGGTCCCTACATTTTAAATTTTATATTTCTATGTTCAATATCGTAAAAATATCAGAAAGTACCATCGGAAAAACAAAAAAGTACAAAAATCTCTCTCAATGAATTCTCATTTAGTAAGGACCGTGTGTCATGTGTTCCGGTTAACCATTATAGAGAATCCAAAAGGTACCATTTGAAGAGTGGAAAAGTACCAAAGAGTTCCAACTTACAGAATATTACTCTGTCAAGACCATGTATGTTAAAATTTATGTTCCTAGGTTGAATATTTTAGAAAATTCAAAAAGTACCATTTATGAGATAAAAATTACTAAAAAGTTCTCTCTTAAAGAGTCTTATTCAATGAGTACCGTGTATGTTTAATAATTATGTGTTTTGAATTCATATTATAGAACATACAAAGAAGAAAGAAAAAGTACCAAAAGTGGAATAAATTCTACCTTAGTGGAAAGTACTAATAAAAAGAGTGCAATTTTTCCCTTTTCGCTTAGAAATATACTTTTTCGAGATTTATGTTTACAAAATGTTTCGTATTTAAATCTATATATCACAGATAAAACTCAAACGATTCAAATCTGCATTCATTTGTTCCAGAAAAATTGTGCTTTCAAAAAGTACCAAACAATTTACTCGAATTTGGTTCTATATAGGCTTTAGTGTGTAAATAAACTAATTTTTCAAATTTTATAAAAATTTTAACAAAATTAAATTTCCCGTTATTCCCCTTTTTGGTACTTTTTTCCCAGTAAAATAACAAAAATTTTGTTTTAACAAATATAACAGAGTTAGTTCGCAATTTAATAGGAATACTTCAATAAATCGAAAAAGTTTTCTTAATGTGCTAAAAAAGTACAAAAAAATGTTCTCCCTTTTACACCCAAAAAGGACCGAATTTTAAAAAAGTACGAAACATGTGTCTTCTAGTTTTGGGAGATATATTCAAAATATTTACAAAAGTTTTATTTTGTTTATTAGTTAAAAAGTTATAAAGGGCTAAAAAAGGTACCAAAATCACCAAAATCACAGGATTTGACCAGAAATTAATTTTAAACTAATTGTTATTCATTATGCTTATTTGGACACTGTGCCAAAATAAATTTATTATTATTATTTATGTTAAAAAAGAATTTATTATCGTCCCTTCTTTGCAATTTTGCAATTGCTTTTATATTTTTGTCTTGCAAATATTTTACAATTGGCATTGAAATTATTGTGAAAATTAATTTAACTACACATTCTTATTTTTTGCAAATATTTTAATAGTTAAATAAAATAATGTTTGATTTTTAACTTTTAAATATTGTTTAAACAAAAATATATTAATAAATAATTTAAAACTATAATTTTTATACCCTTCACCTTCATTAGAAGGGTATGTATAAGTTTGTCATTCGGTTTTGTAATTTCTACAATATAATTTTTCGTCCTTAATTATGTTGAAATCAATTTCCCGAAGACTCCAGATATTTGCAAAATCCAAATCTTCAATAATTCTATCAGACATAATATCGAAAAGTTTCCAATTTAAAATTAGCAAAATTGATTTTCTGTGGACAACTTTTACATTCATACTAAAACTTGAGAAGAAAAGGAGCAGCATAGTTTCAGTGGGCGTGGCTCCTTTCATATAAAGAAAATTAGAATATGTGGAAAAAGATAACACCTAGAGTGCTCAAGTTTTTAAGACAAAAATAATTTGCGGACCAGCAATAGGGGGCGTGACAACTCTCATGTGAATTATATATAAAAATTCATACATCTAAGAAACTATTGAATCTAGAAATCTCAAATTTTACACGAACAACTTTGACATTCATGTGAACTTATGGGAAAAATGTGTGGTCTAGCAATGGGGGCATGACACCTCCCCCCCGTTGAATTAAATGTGTACAAAAATTCGTGTATTTGGGAAACTTTTAGAAACTTCACGATTTCTCTCTTCTTGAATACTGCAGAACAGTTATAAATATATTAATCATACAAATTTAAAATTATATTTAACAAGTGTGAGTGTTATATTCGGATATGTCGAATCTTATATACCCACCATTAAACCGTATGCGTAAAAAGAATGTTCCCCTACAAACATCAGTGTAATATTACTCATGTGTATTATTGACCGTTTTTCAAAACATTTTTTAGACCGATTTTTTTCTTATAAATCATGTTTACATAGAATATCATCGCTGTACTCGCATTTTATGCCAGTAATTAGCGTTAAAGCAATTTTCTACAGGAGACCCTATATGTGGGTAGGGTCATTTATGGAGCGATCCTCAATAAATTTGGTACAGAGATTTTAACTCATATAAAACATATGTGTGTCGAATTTCAACTCTTTACTAGTATTTTTAAGCCAGTAATGAGCTTTAAAGACATTTTCTGAAGGGAAGCTTACATGGGGGTCAATCATATTCCGATTCTCATAAAAGTCAGTAGAGAAGTTTTGGCTCGTAAGAGACTTACTTATGTCAAATTTCATAGTTATACTCATAGTTTTAAAGCCAGTAATGACCTTCAAAGTCATTTTCTGAAGGGGATCTTATATGGAGGATAGGGTCAATTATGAACCGATCCACATAAAATTTGGTAGAGAGGTTTCGGCTCGTAAGAAACTTACTTATGTAAAATTTTATCACTGTACTCGTATTTTTAAACCGGTAATTAGCGTTAAAGTCATTTTCTGAAAGGGACCTTATATGGGTGGTAGGCTCAATTATGAACCGATCCACATACCAATCCACAGACCGATTCATCGTTATACTAGTATTTTTAAGTCAGTAATGAGCGTTAAAGTCATTTTTTGTTATAGCCATTTTGAGTGTTATAGCCATTTTAGTAAGGGGAACTTATATGGGGTCAATTATACCCATACATATGAAACTTATTTATGTCGAATTTCTTCAGTATAATCATATTTTTAAACCAGTTATGCCCGTTAAAGCATCCACTTATATGGGGGCTATCCGAAAATGTTTACCGATATTGCCACTTTCAACACAAAACAAAACTTATCAATAAAGAATATTTATGCAAAATTTCAACTGTCCAGTTCTTCCCGTGTGGTCCCTATCATGATTTCAACAGACAGAAGGACGGACGGACAGACGGACGAACATGGCTAGATCGTTTTATAATTTAATAAGGACCCAAAATATATATACTTTTGTGGGTCTATGACCAATATTTCAATGAATAATAAAATCAATATACTACCCATCTTTTTTGATGGCGGGTATAAAAATAAACGTAAAATAGGGAAAATTTTCCTATAGAGCAATGTTTTAATAGAATGAGGGTGTTCGTCAACTTTTTCTTTTCTCAGGGGTTTAAACTAATGTTTATTTAACAATTTTATAACGATTTCTAATCTTCGATAAAAAAATCAATATAATTTTAAGAGGACTAAAGCCTTAGCTATATTAAATAAATGCCTACACCGAATATATAGTAATTTTAAATTACACAGTGCAACACGAAAAAAAATAACCATATACGGACACAACTATATGATAAAAGACCAAAAATAAGAAGACTCGTGTCTTCCAGTTTTGCCCAAAGTCATGCACTTTTTTAGTTATAGGCCCCCAAATATTTGGGGCCTCGGTGTCATTTTTGAAAAAAAAGTGATAATTTTCTCAGGCTCATATCTTGCAAACCTTTCTAAATTTTGATTTACTCTCTGAGGAAATGTTGTTCCTCTTATCACACCGACCAAAAATTGTGAATATATGAAGTCAAAAAAAAAAACTTTATCTTCATGATCAGAATTGCAAAAAGTAATTTTTTTAAAATTGTTTTCCCTGTTCAGATCTATAAGTAGCAAACCGTTAAAAATTTAAGAAAACAATCAAGTACAATAATGTACCTAAGATCTCAATAAACAACTTTCTATAACATATGAACTTCCTAGGAATGATAAATAAGTCGCAAAAGTGAAAAGTTTCATGAATTTTTTTTTTTAAATCATTGGTTTTTTCTTTATTACAACAATTATAAAAAAGCATTAGTATATGTTTATAATGCTGATGGACCTGGACATGCAAATCGAACTCTTTTAAGTTGTGGACGCAATTCGTCGTCCGAATCTGACTCTGATTCGGAACTTATGATGTCCACAGGAACGTTGCTTCCAGACTGTATTCCATCTTCTTTACATACTTCATTAACATCATATAGGTATCAATGTACTGAACATTAGAAAAATAAAAAATATTTTTTTTTGGAATGGTCCTCATTTCCCTACCAGCGATTGAAAATCCTGATCTCAGTATAATTTTTGAAAAATAAAACATTTTCGATTTTTTTGAAATGGGTCTCGAAAATTCCCTAATTTTGAGCTGATTACGGGAAAAATAATTTAAAAAATTTTGTAAAATATTTTTGGCTCACAAAATGATTTTTAGTGGGTTGAAAATACAAAATGCATCGCTTTTTATCGAAATGGGTGTCAAAATTGTCGTAATTTTTAGCTCATACAGAAAAATATTCCAGAAATTGTTTGGCATTTGATTTAGTCCATTTCAGAATTTTTTGAAATTTATATGTCCCTTATAATACAATAAAAGTCGTTTTGCGGACCAGAAATACACTAACAATAATTTTAATTATTTTTCCCGCGACAAGCTTAAAATTCCGGAATTTTTGACACCCAATTCGAAAAGATTGCAGAAAAAAATGTTTGAACATATTGTACTGAGATCAAGATTTTCAATCGCAGGTAGGGAACTGAAGACCTTTTGAAATAAGTTCTTTTTTACTTTTCCCGTATTTAGTTCATTGAAACTCATCGTTTTAGAGGTATTCCTCCTAAAAAGTGGTCCACGGGACACCCTAATGTTGAAGTAAGAAAAAAACAAATGAAATTAAAAAATTTTCAGGAAACTTTTCACATTTGTGACTTACCTATCATTCATATGCTATAGAAAGTTGTTTATTGAGATTTTAGGTACATTATTGTAGTTGATTGTTTTCTTAAATTTTTAACGGTTTGCTACTTATAGATCTGAACAAGAAAAAAATTTTAAAAAATTCACTTTTTGCGATTCTGATCATGAAGATAAAGTTTTTTGACTTCATACATTCACAATTTTTGTTCTGTGTGATAAGAGCAACAACATTTCCTCAGAGAGTAAATCAAAATTCCGAACGGTTTGCAAGATATGAGCCTGAAAAAATTATCACTTTTTTCAAAAATGACACCGAGGCCCCAAATCTTTGGGGGCCTATAACTAAAAAAGTGCATGACTTTGGGCAAAACTGGAAGACACGGGTCTTCCTACTTTTGGTCTTTTTTCATATAGTGGTGTCCGTATATGGTTATTCAACTATGACTTAAAAAATTACACACAGTGTTATATTTGTTTAGTTGTAAATATTTCATCAAACATCATGGCACGTTGGTCAAATTGGCTGTTGCGTTTAACCTTATGCCACGGCATATTTGAAGGTTTTATACCAATTTACATGGATTTTAATGGGCGCCTAGTGAAATCGTATATTTTTGTAAGAATCTGGGTGTATTTGCAACAACTACTTTATATATATTTAATGATACCTGATGTGTGGTTCAATCTTTGTTGCATTATTCCTGATCTGCGTGATAATAATGCCATTAATTTTCTGTTTTTTGGTCAAAAATTGTCATTTGCACTAATAACGGTACTCTTTGTGCTGTGGCATATTAAAGGTGAAAGGGCCTTAAAGAAATGTATGACAACTTTTCTCGAATTACAAAGAAATTATTTCGATAAAATGCAGCATACAGCAGGCAATACTAAAACGAACAAAATTATAATATTGAAAATGATATTGTTTATTTTAACTCTTTGGTACTCGTTAGATATAGTTGTGGGAATTTTCATATATGAACCGTGGAAAGATTTTGCACTAATTTATATCCGAAGATATTTCATGACTATATTATAATATTTTAAGCAGTTTCATTGTCTGATATTGTGTTATATTAATAATTGTTTTACAATTTTAAATAAAATACTACAATGCGATCAAGTTGAAGAACCAGTTGCTGAAATTTACTATCGCCTTTCCATGTTATTGAAACAAGTGAATGTCATCTTTTTCCAACCATGTTCTGTACACTCGTTTCTATATTGCTGGTACATTCCATGAATTGTTATGAAGTGGCTAATGTATTAAAATCAGAAGTTTTTACAGAAATAATCGTTCGTTATATGTCAATAAGTGGTGTTATCATAACCTATGTCGATATATATTTATATTATCTGATGTGTGATGAAATGTGCAAGACTCTCAATCATGAGGTAGATTTCAGACATCTAAATCATGAGGTAGATTTTTTATTTGTTTTTAAGTAACTAAACGATAAATACCTTTCAACTTCACAATATGACCCTATAAAGTATTTATATCTGGATCCTTATTTAGAGCGATGTCGTTTAAGCCATGTCCGTCTGTCTGTATCTCCGTTCAAATCAAATTTCTGAAGACCCCACCAAATCATCAATAATCTATATATGTATATAAAAATGAATGTGTGTTTGTTTGTATGTTTGAACGTTATAGACTACTAAACGGCTGAACCGATTTTCTTGAAATTTTCACAGCGTATTCCTGCATGTCTGGAATAGGTAATAGGCTACTTTTTATTTCGAAATTTCAAGTGGGCGATGAGCCACGCCCACGTTAAGAAAATATAAAATCCGTATATTTGAGATAATATAACAGTTAGAGTCCTCAAATTTTGTCGGAGCCACTTTAGTGTCAATGTGATCATTTAGGACAAAAAGTAGGCGGACTAGCATTAGGGGGCGTGGTACCTCCCATATAAATTAAATAAAAAAATTCGTTTATCTGGGAAACTAATAGAACTAAATTCTTAAAATTTAGCACGAAGAACTTTAACATCCATGTAAACATTTTGGGTAATAAATTGGCGGACTACCCATGAGGGGAGCGGCACCTCCCATCTATATATATAAAAATGAATGTGTGTTTGATTGTATGTTTATATGTTTGTATGTTTGAACGTTATAGACTACTAAACGGCTGAACCAAATTTTCACAGCGTATTCCTGTATGTCTGGAATAGGTAATAGGCTACTTTTTATTTTGAAATTCCAAGTGGGCGAGGAGCCACGCCTATATTAAGAAAATATTAAATCCGTATATTTTAGATAATATAACAGTTAGAGTCCTCAAATTTTGTCAGAGCAACTTTAGTGTCAATATAATTATTTAGGACAAAAAGTAGGCGGACTATCATTAGGGGGCGTGGCACCTCCCATATAAATTAAATACAAAAATACGTTTATCTTGGAAACTATTACAGTTAGAATCTTCAAATTTTGCACGAAAAACTTTAACATCCATCTAAACATTTTGGGTAATAAATTGGCGTACTACCCATAAGGGGAGCGACACCTCCCATATTAATTAAAGACAAAAATTCGTTTATCTGGAAAACTAATGGAACTAAATTCTTCAAATTTCGCACGAAGAACTTAAATATTCATCTGAACATTTTGGAGGAAAAAAAGCGGACTTTCATCTGGGGGGTCTTGAAGCCCCCACATGAATCAAATAGAAAAATTCGTATATCTGAGAAACTATTAGAGCTAGAATCTTCATGGAGAACATTGAAATTCATTTGAACATTTAGAGCATAACCGGCGGACTTTCAATGGGTGGCTTGGCACAACATATATGAATTAAATACAAAATTTCGTGCATCTTGGAAACTTTTATATTATTCAAATTTTTTTATAGATAGATAGAAACTGGCGAACTTGCAATAATCTGCTTGACATCTTTCATATGTAACATATAATAAATCTGGTATTTATTTATACATATTCCTTTTAGGGTAGCAAAGCACACTGGGTATAGCTAGTTCTATCATAAAAATCTACCAAAAACTAACGGAGAAATGAGCAAAAATCCAAGACAGCCTATGAAAATTTCATTAACAGAATGAGAATTTTGTAGGGTATGTAAGATTCAGCACAGCCGAATATAAAATTCTTACTTGTTATTTGTTAACTTTTATCTCTGTAGGTTGAACTCGTTTGTTTGGGACGTCTAGTTTTAGCATCTAGCTATGTCCGTCTGTCTGCCTAAAACACGCTCACGTTAAAACTAAGCAAAGGAAATCAACCAAATTCAACCAAAATATTTATTATTATCCTAAACAGTTTGGTATTGAAAATCAGCAAAATCGGTTCACAACGTAATAACTTATGAGTAAAAATTTCAGACCATCTCAAAAAAAAAAACTTTTTTTTCCTAATTCTTTTGAAGTTTTCTTAGAAACTACCAAAGATATTGCGATGAATTTTGTCACACATTATTTTTTCAGGGCAGTGATTAATTATGTTCAAAATCTTTACAATCGATCCAATATTTCCCATAGCCCCCATACAAAGGTATATATTCCCGGAAATTAGTTTATCGTTAATAACTCCCTCAAACATATCGGTATCAACACAAAATACATGCAAATATAATATAAACAGAAATCATAATATCAACGTAGATCTCAGTCGGTCCACAATTGGTCATAGCTGCCATATAAGGTCCACTTCCGAAAATCACCTAAACGCTCATATTTCATTGATAAATAAAGCTATTGTGATAAAATTCGACACAGGTATGTTTTGCATACAAATCATTCTACTAAATTTTTTACGGATCGGACCATTATTGGTCATAGTTTCCATATAAGGCCCACTTCCGAAAATCACTTAAGAGCACATATTTCATTGTCAAATAAAGCTATCTTGATAAAATTCGACACAAATAATTTTTGAATAAATATCAATCACTCTACGAAAATGTTTTCCGGATAGGCTCTTAATTGGTCATAGCTCCCATAGAAGGTCCACTTCCGAAAATCACTTAAACGCATATATTTCATTGAATTCAAAAGCTAGAGGGATAAAATTCGACACAAATATGTTATGTGTACATACAAATCATCCTACAAAATTTTTTGCGGTTCGGTCCATTATTGGTTATAGCTCCCATATAAGGCCCACTTCCGAAAATCACTTAAAAGCACATATTTCATTGTCAAATAAAGCTATCTTGATAAAATTCGACACAAATATGTTTAGTCTAAATATGAATCACTCTAAGAAATTTTATTCCGGATATACCCATAATTGGTCATAGCTCCCATATAAGGTCCACTTCCGAAAATCACTTAAACGCATATATTTCATTGAATTCAAAAGCTATTGGGATAAAATTCGACAGAAATATGTTTTGTGTACATATAAATCATTCTACCACTTTTTTCCCGGATCGGGAAATTTTTGGTCATAGATCCCATATAAGGCCCATTTCCGGAAATCACTGAAATGCACATATTTCATTATCAAATAAAGTTATCATGATAAAATTCGACACAAATATGTTTTGTCTTTATATGAATCACTCTACGAAATTTTTTCCGGATAGGCTCCCATATAAGGTCCACTTACGAAAATCACTTAAACGAATATATTTCTTTGAATAATAAAGCTATAGAGATAAAGTACGACTTGGATATGTTTTGTGAGCATATAAATCATTCTACGGAATTTTTTTCCGGATCGGTCCATAAGTTGTCTTAACTCCCATGCAAGGTTTACTTCTGAAAATCACTTAATACCACTTAATACCACTTAATTCGTTATTAAATTATTATATCCGGATAAAATTCGACAAGAATATGTTCTGTATATAGATATATCATTATATTAAATTGTTTTCGAACTGGCCTATTAATATAAATTTTTCTGGACTTAATTAAAATTAGATTGACATATGCATATCAATGCGGAAACAACAATTTTGCCAAGTTATCTAAAAATTAGATAGTTAAATGGGTTCTAATTAAAAATAGCTTGCTGGTGGAGGGTATTTAAGATTCGGCACAGCTGAATATAGCACTCTAACTTGTTTAATATTTAAGTTTATTAAAAAAAATCACGTCTTTTGATATCACTTTTATTTAATTCTAATAAAAAATGCTTTTCGAAAAATAGGAAGAAAGTTGTTAAATAATTTTGGTTTAAAATTCATTTAATAAAAATTATTTATTATTTATGTATTTATATTCGTAATACCCCAAGTACTAGAACAGTTGGAATTTTGATTTGTACATTCTATATCTAGCTAGCACCTGGTGGTGATTGTAAGAAAATATGAAAAGAAGCAAACAAAATTTTAAACGAAAAGTAAACGCCCTATTAAACATATTTGGCTTTTGGGGATTTCTTATGTTGTTATATTTTTGTTTTGGGAAACAATTACATTCAATTTGGTTTAAATTTTTTCAATTTAACTTCTTAGTTGCGGTATTTCTTTTTGGTTAGTTTTTTCTTGAGATAGAGGGTTGAAATTCCACAAATTCACAAATATTCCTTATAGGTAAGGTTTGTTTGGCATTGAAAATGGGCAATATCGGTCTATGTTTTCGAATAGCCGCCATACAAGTGGACGTCTGAAATATATCTTTAACTGACATAACTTTAAAAGTACGAGTATAGCGATCAAATTCGACATAAATAAGTTTCATATGAGCCAAAATCTCTCTACTAAATTTTAAGAGGATCGATCTATAATCGACCCTACCCCCATATAAGGCGCTGAAATTCGAAACATATAAGTTTTATGCGAAAAAATCTCTCTTCCAATTTTTTTAAGGATCGACCCATAAACTACCCTACCCTCATAAAAGGTGTTCCTTAGAAAATCACTTTAACGCTCATTACTGGTTAAAAAATACGAGTATAGCGATGAAATTTGGAAGTTTCTTACGAGCCAACACTTCTCTACTGATTTTTGTGAGAATCCTCCCATAATTGACCCTACAACCCATATAAGGTCTCCGTCAGAAAATGATTTTAACGCTCATTACTGTCAGAAAAAACGAGTACAGCGATGAAATTCGACATGAACAATATTTGTCCAATAATATAAGGGCCCCCCTCAGAAAATGACTTTAACTCTCATTATTGGCATAAAAATACCTGTAGATCTATGAAATTCGACATAAACAAGTGTTATGGGAACTGAAATCTTCTTAACGATTTTCATGAAGATGGATCGATAACTGATTCTTCCCCCATTTAAGGATCACTTCAGAAAATTATTTTAAATCTCATTAGTTACTTAAAAATAAATTACGAAACGTAATTTATATAATCAAAAGTTCGTACAAATTACGGTAGTTTTATAGAAAATGAAAATTTTCAACTGAATTTGATGAGGATTGGTCGATAACTTTATCGGTTTGCTTCAGAAAATTGTTTTAAACCTCATAACTGAATTAAAGATCGATAACTTTATCGGTTTGCTTCAGAAAATTATTTTAAACCTCACAACTGAATTAAAGATACTAGTACTGCGATGAAATTCCATGCAAATAATTATTCTCTAAACCGATGAGGATCAGACTTATTCAGATTGACTCTACCTTACATATAACCCATTTTACAAAAAAAAAGTTTGTGGTTATAAAAATTGGACAAAAACGATTTGTTTTTAAAAATCAATATTTTTAATTGGGAAGAGCACGGTCCATACTTAAGCCCTGATGTTCATATTATATAGATCTAATAAATTAGGAAATGTTCGTTTAGTAAATATCAAAGTTTATTTATAAGGAAGCATTCCTTATCGGCATGGCCGAATATGACACAATTACTTGTTCTTATAATCGTTGGAAAAAAATCTTGCAACGTACTATTTGTTTGCTACATGTTGTCTTTATTTGTTGATTTTATATTTAGGTGAGTGTTAAGACAACAAATTGTTGCAGGTTTTTTTTTTGATTCATTCATGTTTTTCTTTTGCATATCAATAATTTATGTTACGAGGGGCGTTTTCATTGGTATTCACACTTTTTTGTGCCAATGTTGTTGTTGATGATGGTGGTGGTGTTGGTGCAAGTGATGTTATATCTTTCAAGAGGAGGTTTTATGTTTGTTTGCGAAAACAACAACCTGGGTGTGGTAATTGCTATAAATAAATATAAGTTTATTTGAAACGTTCTTTGAATCAGAGTTTTAAATGTATGAAATCTTCAGATATTATAAAATCTATATATAGTTGTGCAAATATATATGTATAGCTTTAAATACTTTATATTAGTTTTATGCTTATTGACTTAAAATAGTACTTCTTTCGTAAAAAAAATAAACCAATCAAAAAATTAAACATATAAATCGATTCCTAAAGCGACAATAAAATTAATTTAACTTTCTAAAGAAAAAGAGCTCAATCAGTGAAATATTGATTTTATTACTTTACAGCACTTGTACCTTTTTCATTTCCTTTAATTGCAGACATTTGTATTTGAAATTTTGCAAGTTACATTTGCTAAAAATAATAATATTATTATTTTTGTTACTATTATTCTAAGTAGAATTATGAAAATGACACTTGCAGTCATTCATTCACTTACTCGCTCACTCATTCAAACACTCTCCTTCACTTAACTCATAATCATTTATTCATTTAAATAGTCAAAAATGCTCCATGCTAATTTATGCAATTACGATTACCATGTCCGTATGTCTATTTGTCCATTGTAAGTATCTATTACATACATATTTACGTATGAACGTATGTATGTGTGTTTGCTGAGTTCTTGTCTAACATTTATTTAAATTGACAATATGAACTTTGTTATTAACAAATAAATGCAATAAAATGAATTGAACGGGATAGTTGAATGTTTCTGTATGAATAGAGTACTTGAAATTTTATACTTCGAAAGGATTTATGACATCGTGAGTTATAAAATTATTCTATAAAATAGTGTGAGAATTGATTGCTTGCTGCGCACTCAATGGTGATTAAGTGATTAAGATTGATGAAGAGCTTTCATATTTAGGTAATTGTGAGTATTCAAAGGAATTAGTTGTCATGGAGAAGTAATTTATATGGGAGACTACTTTAATGTTCATTCTTGGTCTAAGTCTTTTTATTTTCATATGATACAAATGCGATACAAGTTCGAATTGGTTTAATCAGACAATTGGTATAAATTCTTCGTTTAAATTCTTAGTTTATAGTTCAGTTCTACTTCAGTTCTATTTCAGTTCTAGTTCAGTTCTAGTTCAGTTCTGGTTCAGTTCTAGTTCAGTTCTAGTTCAGTTCTAGTTCAGTTCTAGTTCAGTTCTAGTTCAGTTCTAGTTCAGTTCTAGTTCAGTTCTAGTTCAGTTCTAGTTCAGTTCTAGTTCAGTTCGTTTCAGTTCAGTTCTAGTTCAGTTCTAGTTCAGTTCTAGTTCAGTTCTAGTTCAGTTCTAGTTCAGTTCTAGTTCAGTTCTAGTTCAGTTCTAGTTCAGTTCTAGTTCAGTTCTAGTTCAGTTTAGTTCAGTTCTAGTTCAGTTCTAGTTCAGTTCTAGTTCAGTTCTAGTTCAGTTCTAGTTCAGTTCTAGTTCAGTTCTAGTTCAGTTTAGTTCAGTTCTAGTTCAGTTCTAGTTCAGTTCTAGTTCAGTTCTAGTTCAGTTCTAGTTCAGTTCTAGTTCAGTTCTAGTTCAGTTCTAGTTCAGTTCTAGTTCAGTTCTAGTTCAGTTCTAGTTCAGTTCTAGTTCAGTTCTAGTTCAGTTCTAGTTCAGTTCTAGTTCAGTTCTAGTTCAGTTCTAGTTCAGTTCTAGTTCAGTTCTAGTTCAGTTCTAGTTCAGTTCTAGTTCAGTTCTAGTTCAGTTCTAGTTCAGTTCTAGTTCAGTTCTAGTTCAGTTCTAGTTCAGTTCTAGTTCAGTTCTAGTTCAGTTCTAGTTCAGTTCTAGTTCAGTTCTAGTTCAGTTCTAGTTCAGTTCTAGTTCAGTTCTAGTTCAGTTCTAGTTCAGTTCTAGTTCTTCTAGTTCAGTTCTAGTTCAGTTCTAGTTCAGTTCTAGTTCAGTTCTAGTTCAGTTCTAGTTCAGTTCTAGTTCAGTTCTAGTTCAGTTCTAGTTCAGTTCTAGTTCAGTTTCTAGTTCAGTTCTAGTTCAGTTCTAGTTCAGTTCTAGTTCAGTTCTAGTTCAGTTCTAGTTCAGTTCTAGTTCAGTTCTAGTTCAGTTCTAGTTCAGTTCTAGTTCAGTTCTAGTTCAGTTCTAGTTCAGTTCTAGTTCAGTTCTAGTTCAGTTGTAGTTCAGTTCTAGTTCAGTTCTAGTTCAGTTCTAGTTCAGTTCTATAGTTCAGTTCATTCTAGTTCAGTTCTAGTTCAGTTCTAGTTCAGTTCTAGTTCAGTTCTAGTTCAGTTCTAGTTCAGTTCTAGTTTAGTTCTAGTTCAGTTCTAGTTCAGTTCTAGTTCAGTTCTAGTTCAGTTCTAGTTTAGTTCTAGTTCAGTTCTAGTTCAGTTGTTCAGTTTCTAGTTCAGTTCTAGTTCAGTTCTAGTTCAGTTCTAGTTCAGTTCTAGTTCAGTTCTAGTTCAGTTCTAGTTCAGTTCTAGTTCAGTTCTAGTTCAGTTCTAGTTCAGTTCAGTTTAGTTCAGTTCTAGTCAGTTCTAGTTCAGTTCGAGTTTCAGTTCTAGTTCAGTTCTAGTTCATCAGTTGTATAGTTCTAGATCGTGTAGTTCAGTTAGTAGTTCTAGTTCAGGGCAGTTCTAGTTCAGTTCTAGTTCATGTTCTAGTTCAAGTTCTAGTTCAGTTCTAGTAAGTTCAGTTCTAGTTAGCTAGTTCTAGATTCAGTCTAGTTCAGTTCTGTCAGTTCTAGTTCAGTTCTAGTTCAGTTCTAGTTCAGTTCTAGTTCAGTCTCAAGCTTCAGTACTAGTTCAGTTCTAGTAGTTCAGTTCTAGTTCAGTCTAGCTTCAGTTTCTAGTTCAGTTTCAGTTCAGTTCTAGTTCAGTTCTAGTTCAGTTCTAGTTCAGTTCTAGTTCAGTGCAGTTCTAGGTTTCTAGTTCAGTTCTAGTTCAGTTCTAGTTCAGTTCTAGTTCAGTGCTAGTTCAGTTCTAGTTCCAGTTCTAGTTCAGTTCTTCAAGTCTCAGTTCTAGTTCAGTTCTAGTTCAGTTCTAGTTCCAGTTCTAGTTCAGTTCCTAGTTCAAGTTCTAGTCAGTTCTAGTTCAGTTCTAGTTCAGTTCTAGTTCAGTTCTAGTTCAGTGTTCTCGTTCATTTTCTAGTTCAGTTCTAGTTCAGTTCTAGTTCAGTTCTAGTTCAGTTTCTAGTTCAGTTCTAGTTCAGTTCTAGTTCAGTTCTAGTTCAGTTCTAGTTCAGTTCTAGTTCAGTTCAGTTCAGTTCTAGTTCAGTTCTAGTTCAGTTCTAGTTCAGTTCTAGTTCAGTTCTAGTTCAGTTCTAGTTAGTTCTAGTTCAGTTCTAGTTTAGTTCTAGTTCAGTTCTAGTTCAGTTCTAGTTCAGTTCTAGTTCAGTTCTACTTCAGTCCTAGTTCAGTTCTAGTTCAGTTCTAGTTCAGTTCTAGTTCAGTTCTAGTTCAGTTCTAGTTCAGTTCTAGTTCAGTTCTAGTTCAGTTCTAGTTCAGTTCTAGTTCAGTTCTAGTTCAGTTCTAGTTCAGTTCTAGTTTAGTTCTAGTTCAGTTCTAGTTTAGTTCTAGTTCAGTTCTAGTTCAGTTCTAGTTCAGTTCTAGTTCAGTTCTAGTTCAGTTCTAGTTCAGTTCTAGTTCAGTTCTGCTAGTTTCAGTTTTAGTTCAGTTTCTAGTTCAGTTCTAGTTCAGTTCTAGTTCAGTTCTAGTTCAGTTGTAGTCAGTTCTAGTTCAGTTCTAGTTCAGTTCTAGTTCAAGTTCTAGTTCAGTTCTAGTTCAGTTCTAGTTCAGTTCTAGTTCAGTTCTAGTTCAGTTCTAGTCAGTTCTAGTTCAGTTCTAGTTCAGTTCTAGTTCAGTTCTAGTTCAGTTCTAGTTAGTTCTAGTTCAGTTCTAGTTTAGTTCTAGTTCAGTTTTCTAGTTTCAGTTCTAGTTCAGTTCTAGTTAAGTTATAGTTCAGTTCTAGTTCATAGTTTCGTAGTTCAGTGTAGTTCAGTGTTGTAGTTCAGTTCTAGTTCAGTTGTAGTTCAGTTCTAGTTCAGTTGTAGTTCAGTGTCAGTTCAGTTGTAGTTCATGTTTCTAGTTCAGTTCTAGTTCAGTTCTAGTTCAGTCTCTAGTTCAGTTCTAGTTTCAGTTCTAGTTCAGTTCAGTTCAGTTCAGTTCAGTCTAGTTCAGTTCTAGTTCAGTTTCTAGTTTCAGTTCTAGTTCAGTTCTAGTTCAGTTCTAGTTCAGTTCTAGTTCAGTTTCTAGTTCAGTTCTAGTCAGTTCTAGTTCAGTTCTAGTTTCAGTTCTAGTTCAGTTCTAGTTCAGTTCTAGTTCAGTCTAGTTCAGTTCTAGTTCAGTTCTAGTTCAGTTCTAGTTCAGTTCTAGTTCAGTTCTAGTTCAGTTCTAGTTCAGTTCTAGTTCAGTTCTAGTTCATTCTAGTTCAGTTCTAGTTCAGTTCTAGTTCAGTTCTAGTTCAGTTCTAGTTCAGTTTCTAGTCAGTTCTAGTTCAGTTCTAGTTCAGTTCTAGTTCAGTTCTAGTTCAGTTCTAGTTTCAGTTTCTAGTTCAGTTTCTAGTTCAGTTCTAGTTCAGTTCTAGTTCAGTTTCTAGTTCAGTTCTAGTTCAGTTCTAGTTCAGTTCTAGTTCAGTTCTAGTTCCGTTTCTAGTTCAGTTCTAGTTCAGTTCTAGTTCAGTTCTAGTTCAGTTCTATTCAGTTCTAGTTCAGTCTAGTTCAGTTTCTAGTTCAGTTCCTAGTCAGTTCATTTCAGTTCTAGTTCAGTTCTCAGTTCAGTTCTAGTTCAGTTCTAGTTCAGTTCTAGTTCAGTTTCTATTCAGTTCTAGTTCGTCTAGTTCAGTTCTAGTTCAGTTCTAGTTTCAGTTCTAGTCAGTTCTAGTTCAGTCTAGTTCAGTTCTAGTTCAGTTCTAGTTCAGTTCTAGTTCAGTTCTAGTTCAGTTCTTGTTCAGTTCTAGTTCAGTTCTAGTTCAGTTCTAGTTCAGTTTTAGTTCAGTTCTAGTTAAAGTGATTAAAGATTTTTGAATTGTCAAGGTTAGCGCAAAAATAACTTGTCCCAGTATCTGAAGATCTTATGGTGTATATGAATGAATGGTGTTTTTATAATGTGCTTCGGGAAGAGTCTGCAAGTACTATTTTGTAGCTTTATAATTTCTGCTCATTAACGTAAACCATTATCTTAATTTAATCTACATTTGGATTCAAGTCTAATTTAAAACAACTTGTTTCATAAATAGAAAATCACTTTAAATTTTCCATAAAACTACTATGTGGAAGATATTTATCGCAAATAACAAAATCATATTCTTTATTTAATTTCTCTTTAATAAATAATTATTCACAACCTGTAATAATAAATTTAATATTTTTATAATATTTAATAACTGTTTAAAACCATAAATCTATAACAAGTTAAGTGGTTCTTAGTAAAGCAATTAAGCTTCTGATTGAAACCATAGAATCGACATAACGGTTTACAATGTTACAAGAAGAACGATTAGAGGGCTAAGGAATAAGTAAATAAAATATTACATTTAATACATTGTTAACATTTATTCTTAATTAAAATTTAATATTTGGTTTAATTATATTAAACAGATCTCAAAGACAATAGCCATAACCACCTTTACAAAATGACCACATTATAATGGACAAATTAGTAATTATTCCCAATTGTATTTAACAAACATTTATGTGACACAAGTATTCATAAATCATATTGAAAAATGTTTATTAATAATTTAATAATTATTTATTATGCATTTCAATCATTCGTTCAATTGTTCACTCAATTATTTATTGATCTCTCTACTTAATGGATCAAAATTCTCAGACAGTTTTAACAAATATATGCAGCAGCAACATTTTATTTTATTAAGCAAAAACCAAAAAATAACTGTTTTACTTAAAAATATGTGTAAAAGTAATTGAAAGTTAAACTAAAAATTTAATATCTTGATTAAGTTGAATTTATGTGAATTTACTTTATTTTAAAAAGTGCTTTAATATTTTAAGTCATAATTTTAACCTGGAACCAATTAAAAATTACTTAAAAGCCTAACAATGCCGTGACATGTTAATATGACATTCGTTTGTTTGTTCTATCATTCACTCATTAAAAAGACGGACATGCAGAGAGATAAATACATATACTTACCTGCCGACAGTTGGACAGACAGAATTATTGCATGCTAAAAATATTATTTATTTAATTTATTACTTTGTTTTTAAAACATATAGACTTTGGTGGCAGAGTAGCATGTTCAAGTGTTTGTACTTAAATATTAATGTGACAACACCTACAATAATTATTGTTCATTTCCATAGAATTAAATAAGCTAAATGACAGTTACATAGAAAAAAAAAAAAAAACTAATGTTATGAAATAAATAAAAAGGTGTTTTTATTTCAGAATGCATAAATAGAGTACCAATTTTGCATACAGTGGGGCTAGTATACCTCGCATATATTATGCCAGCATATAGTAGCATTTTACAAAACTTTTCGAAAACTTTAAGTTTTTCTCTAATTTTCTAGTGCAGTTCTAATTCAGCTCCAATTCAGTTGTAGTTCAGTTCAAGTTATGTTCCAGTTCAGTTCTAGTTCAGTTCTAGTTCAGTTCTAGTTCAGTTCTAGTTCAGTTCAAGTTCAGTTCTAGTTCAGTTCTAGTTCAGTTCTAGTTCAGTTCTAGTTCAGTTCTAGTTCAGTTCTAGTTCAGTTCTAGTTCAGTTCTAGTTCAGTTCTAGTTCAGTTCTAGTTCAGTTTTAGTTCAGTTCTAGTTCAGTTCTAGTTCAGTTCTAGTTCAGTTCTAGTTCAGTTCTAGTTCAGTTCTAGTTCAGTTCTAGTTCAGTTCTAGTTCAGTTCTAGTTCAGTTCTAGTTCAGTTCTAGTTCAGTTCTAGTTCAGTTCTAGTTCAGTTCTAGTTCAGTTCTAGTTCAGTTCTAGTTCAGTTTCTAGTTCAGTTCTAGTTCAGTTCTAGTTCAGTTCTAGTTCAGTTCTAGTTCAGTTCTAGTTCAGTTCTAGTTCAGTTCTAGTTCAGTTCTAGTTCAGTTCTAGTTCAGTTCTAGTTCAGTTCTAGTTCAGTTCTAGTTCAGTTCTAGTTCAGTTCTAGTTCAGTTCTAGTTCAGTTCTAGTTCAGTTCTAGTTCAGTTCTAGTTCAGTTCTAGTTCAGTTCTAGTTCAGTTCTAGTTCAGTTCTAGTTCAGTTCTAGTTCAGTTCTAGTTCAGTTCTAGTTCAGTTCTAGTTCAGTTCTAGTTCAGTTCTAGTTCAGTTCTAGTTCAGTTCTAGTTCAGTTCTAGTTCAGTTCTAGTTCAGTTCTAGTTCAGTTCTAGTTCAGTTCTAGTTCAGTTCTAGTTCAGTTCTAGTTCAGTTCTAGTTCAGTTCTAGTTCAGTTCTAGTTCAGTTCTAGTTCAGTTCTAGTTCAGTTCTAGTTCAGTTCTAGTTCAGTTCTAGTTCAGTTCTAGTTCAGTTCTAGTTCAGTTCTAGTTCAGTTCTAGTTCAGTTCTAGTTCAGTTCTAGTTCAGTTCTAGTTCAGTTCTAGTTCAGTTCTAGTTCAGTTCTAGTTCAGTTCTAGTTCAGTTCTAGTTCAGTTCTAGTTCAGTTCTAGTTCAGTTCTAGTTCAGTTCTAGTTCAGTTCTAGTTCAGTTCTAGTTCAGTTCTAGTTCAGTTCTAGTTCAGTTCTAGTTCAGTTCTAGTTCAGTTCTAGTTCAGTTCTAGTTCAGTTCTAGTTCAGTTCTAGTTCAGTTCTAGTTCAGTTCTAGTTCAGTTCTAGTTCAGTTCTAGTTCAGTTCTAGTTCAGTTCTAGTTCAGTTCTAGTTCAGTTCTAGTTCAGTTCTAGTTCAGTTCTAGTTCAGTTCTAGTTCAGTTCTAGTTCAGTTCTAGTTCAGTTCTAGTTCAGTTCTAGTTCAGTTCTAGTTCAGTTCTAGTTCAGTTCTAGTTCAGTTCTAGTTCAGTTCTAGTTCAGTTCTAGTTCAGTTCTAGTTCAGTTCTAGTTCAGTTCTAGTTCAGTTCTAGTTCAGTTCTAGTTCAGTTCTAGTTCAGTTCTAGTTCAGTTCTAGTTCAGTTCTAGTTCAGTTCTAGTTCAGTTCTAGTTCAGTTCTAGTTCAGTTCTAGTCAGTTCTAGTTCAGTTCTAGTTCAGTTCTAGTTCAGTTCTAGTTCAGTTCTAGTTCAGTTCTAGTTCAGTTCTAGTTCAGTTCTAGTTCAGTTCTAGTTCAGTTCTAGTTCAGTTCTAGTTCAGTTCTAGTTCAGTTCTAGTTCAGTTCTAGTTCAGTTCTAGTTCAGTTCTAGTTCAGTTCTAGTTCAGTTCTAGTTCAGTTCTAGTTCAGTTCTAGTTCAGTTCTAGTTCAGTTCTAGTTCAGTTCTAGTTCAGTTCTAGTTCAGTTCTAGTTCAGTTCTAGTTCAGTTCTAGTTCAGTTCTTTAGTTCAGTTCTAGTTCAGTTCTAGTTCAGTTCTAGTTCAGTTCTAGTTCAGTTCTAGTTCAGTTCTAGTTCAGTTCTAGTTCAGTTCTAGTTCAGTTCTAGTTCAGTTCTAGTTCAGTTCTAGTTCAGTTCTAGTTCAGTTCTAGTACAGTTCTAGATTAGTTCTAGTTCAGTTACAATTCAGTCTTCTCATAAATATTTTTTGCAGATTTTGTTATCACCACTGTACATTTCCACTTCCAAAGTATGTTAATAAACATACAATTGTTATGGGATTTAAATTTTGTATTTTTAAATTCAACTTATTGCCAAGATAATTATTACATATTTAAATCTAAAATAATTTACATTTTTATTCAACGCATTTTAATGTTTTTAGAATTTCTATGTAACAATATACAAAACCGAACAAAAGGCCAAGTCAATGAAAGTTTTATGACAATGTTTAATTACGATTAAATAATTTGTCATGACAGTATAATTTGCATGAATTTA
Organism: Lucilia sericata; assembly: GCF_015586225.1. Taxonomy (NCBI): domain Eukaryota; kingdom Metazoa; phylum Arthropoda; class Insecta; order Diptera; family Calliphoridae; genus Lucilia; species Lucilia sericata. Next base: position 239,923 of record NW_023994544.1, read on the forward strand.
ACACGGTTTCATAATTAACGTTGACTGTTACCAGTATTAGATGTTTACATGAAGTTTTTAATAAATAAAATATAAATATAAAATACCTGAATAGAAAATAAATTAATATATTTTAATTAAATTGTTAAAAATTTTCCTAACATAACTACTGACAATCGTTTACACTTTGTCACTTTAGGGACATGCTGACATGTTGCATAACTTTCATGAAACTTAATTGTAATCTGGGAATTATTTATACTGATTTCCTGGTACTTCTTACTCTTATTGAAGTTGATAGTTTCATCAGATTGAAACTGAACTAGGACTTAATTTGCCTCTTATAATTAAACTCATTTAAAATTTAAAACAAATCATCTTATGTCTAACTTTAATCAGCTTTAAAATAAACTATTTTCCTCAATATAAACATACATAACTATTAATGGATTTAATTAATATTATAATCTAAACCCTTCTAAACAGCCAAAACAAAACTTTAATTGTTTATGTGTACATACATGTATGCAAAATTTAATACAATTAGATTAAATGATAAATAAATCAAAAACAATTGCAAAATTTGTGTACTTAGTTATGCACCTTTTTCATTTCAAACAAAAAAATTTCATACCAAATTTGCTTTATAATCCAAAAATAAAGGAGTCAAAACATTGAAAAAACTCCACCCACCCACTTGCACAAGAATGTTGCTGTAACAGTGTCGGTTACTAAGTCCACACAATTGAAATACTTTGCCAAGTTAGTAAACATTACTAAACAATGATAATGATTATAATAAAATGTATAAGATGGAAACCAAATATTTCGTAAAATATATAATATAAGAAAAAAGACACAAATAAAACTGCCCACAATTACTAATAAATAGTGGCACATATTAAAAGGAACACGACAAAATTTGTTGCCCCAAACACAATACAGTGAGGAAAATAAATAAAGGGTTTAAAGAGCTTTATAATATAAAGTTCATATGTATGGTACATTTATATAACTAAAGAAAAACTGAACAAGAACTGAACTAGAACTAGAACTGAACTAGAATTGAACTAGAACTGAACTAGAAACTGAACTAGAACTGAACTTAGAAATGAACTAGAAGAACTAGAACTAGAACTGAACTAGAACTGAACTAGAACTGAACTAGAACTGAACTAGAACTGAACTAGAACTGAACTAGAACTGAACTAAAACTGAACTAGAACTGAACTAGAACTGAACTAGAACTGAACTAGAACTGAACTAGAACTGAACTAGAACTGAACTAGAACTGAAACTAGAACTGACTAGAACTGAACTAGAACTGAACTAGAACTGAACTAGAACTGAACTAGAACTGAACTAGAACTGAACTAGAACTGAACTAGAACTGAACTAGAACTGAACTAGAACTGAACTAGAACTGAACTAGAACTGAACTAGAACTGAACTAGAACTAGAACTGAACTAGAACTGAACTAGAACTGAACTAGAACTGAACTATAACTGAACTAGAAACTGAACTAGAACTGAACTAGAACTTAACTAGAACTGAACTAGAACTTGGGTAAAAACTAGAACTGAACTAGAACTGAACTAGAACTGAACTAGAACTGAACTAGAACTGAACTAGAACTGAACTAGAACTGAACTAGAACTGAACTAGAACTGAACTAGAACTGAACTAGAACTGAACTTCAATTTAGAACTGAACTAGAACTGAACTAGAACTGAACTAGAACTGACTAGAACTGAACTAGAACTGAACTAGAACTGAACTAGAACTGAACTAGAACTGAACTAGAACTGACTAGAACTGAACTAGCACTGAACTAGAACTGAAACTAGAACATGAACTAGAACTAGAACTAGAACTGAACTAGAACTGAACTAGAACTGAACTAGAACTGAACTAGAACTGAACTAGAACTGAACTAGAACTGACTAGAACTGAACTAGACGAACTAGAACTGAACTAGAACTGAACTAGAACGGAACTAGAACTGAACTAGAACTGAACTAGAACTGAACTAGAACTGAACTAGAACTGAACTAGAACTGAACTAGAACTGAACTAGAACGAACTAGAACTGAACTAGAACTGAACTAGAACTGAACTAGAACTGAACTAGAACTGAACTAGAACTGAACTAGAACTGAACTAGAACTGAACTACTGAACTAGAACTGAACTAGAACTGAACTAGAACTGAACTAGAACTGAACTAAACTGAACTAGAACTGAACTAGAACTGAACTAGAACTGAACTAGAACTGAACTAGAACTGAACTAGAACTGAACTAGAACTGAACTAGAACTGAACTAGAACTGAACTAAACTGAACTAGAACTGAACTAGAACTGAACTAGAACTGAACTAGAACTGAACTAGAACTGAACTAGAACTGAACTAGAACTGAACTAGAACTGAACTAGAACTGAACTAGAACTGAACTAGAACTGAACTAGAACTGAACTAGAACTGAACTAGAACTGAACTAGAACTGAACTAGAACTGACTAGAACTGAACTAGAACTGAACTAGAACTGAACTAGAACTGAACTAGAACTGAACTAGAACTGAACTAGAAAACTGAACTAGAACTGAACTAGAACTGAACTAGAACTGAACTAGAACTGAACTAGAACGAACTAGAACTGAACTAGAACTGAACTAGAACTGAACTAGAACTGAACTAGAACTGAACTAGAACTGAACTAGAACTGAACTAGAACTGAACTAGAACTAACTAGAACTGAACTAGAACTGAACTAGAAACTGAACTAGAACTGACTAGAACTGAACTAGAACTGAACTAGAACTGAACTAGAACTGAACTAGAACTGAACTAGAACTGAACTAGAACTGAACGAGAACTGAACTAGAACTGAACTAGAACTGAACTAGAACTGAACTAGAACTGAACTAGAACTGAACTAGAACTGAACTAGAACTGAACTAGAACTGAACTAGAACTGAACTAGAACTGAACTAGACTGAACTAGAACTGAATACTAGAACTGAACTAGAACTGAACTAGAACTGAACTAGAACTGAACTAGAACTGAACTAGAACTGAAACTAGAACTGAACTAGAACTGAACTAGAACTGAACTAGAACTGAACTAGAACTGAACTAGAACTTAGAACTGAACTAGAACTGAACTAGAACTGACTAGAACTGAACTAGAACTGAACTAGAACTGAACTAGAACTGAACTAGAACGAACTAGAACTGAACTAGAACTGAACTAGAACTGAACTAGAACTGAACTAGACTGAACTAGAACTGAACTAGAACTGAACTAGAACTGAACTAGAACTGAACTAGAACTGAACTAAACTGAACTAGACTGAACTAGAACTGAACTAGAACTGAACTAGAACTGAACTAGAACTGAACTAGAACTGAACTAGAACTGAACTAGAACTGAACTAGAACTGAACTAGAACTGAACTAGAACTGAACTAGAACTGAACTAGAACTGAACTAGAACTGACTAAACGACTAGAACTGAACTAGAACTGAACTAGAACTGAACTAGAACTGAACTAGAACTGAACTAGAACTGAACTAGAACTGAACTAGAACTGAACTAGAACTGAACTAGAACTGAACTAGAACTGAACTAGAACTGAACTAGAACTGACTAGAACTGAACTAGAACTGACTAGAACTGAACTAGAACTGAACTAGAACTGAACTAGAACTGAACTAGAACTGAACTAGAACTGAACTAGAACTGAACTAGAACTGAACTAGAACTGAACTAGAACTGAACTAGAACTGAACTAGAACTGAACTAGAACTGAACTAGAACTGATCGAACTGAACTGAACTAGAACTGAACTAACTGAACTAGAACTGAACTAGAACTGAACTAGAACTGAACTAGAACTGAACTAGAACTGACTAGAACTGAACTAGAACTGAACTAGAACTGAACTAGAACTGAACTAGAACTGAACTAGAACTGAACTAGAACTGAACTAGAACTGAACTAGAACTGAACTAGAACTGACTAGAACTGAACTAGAACTGACTATAACTGAACTAGAACTGAACTAGAACTGAACTAGAACTGAACTAGAACTGAACTAGAACTGAACTAGAACTGAACTAGAACTGACTAGAACTGAACTAGAACTGAACTAGAACTGAACTAGAACTGAACTAGAACTGAACTAGAACTGAACTAGAACTGAACTAGAACTGAACTAGAAAAAAAAAAAAAAAAAAAAAAAAAAAATAACTGAACTAGAACTGACTAGAACTGAACTAGAACTGAACTAGAACTGAACTAGAACTGACTAGAACTGACTAAACTGAACTAGAACTGAACTAGAACTGAACTAGAACTGAACTAGAACTGAACTAGAACTGAACTAGAACTGACTGACTATAACTGAACTAGAACTGAACTAGAACTGAACTAGAACTGAACTAGAACTGAACTAAACTGAACTAGAACTGAACTAGAACTGAACTAGAACTGAACTAGAACTGAACTAGAACTGAACTAGAACTGAACTAGAACTGAACTAGAACTGAACTAGAACTGAACTAGAACTGAACTAGAACTGAACTATTACGCTATTTTTAATCACCCTTATAGTTATAAACCAAAGTAGTGTTTTTAATAATAATTAATTTGGTAACATGAATGTATTGAACATTTTTGCATGACCGACTTTGCTGTTCATAGAAAATTAAGTTGCTGATGTTAATACAAAGATATTTATATTTTTGTATTGAATGGAGTATAATAAAACATATGGTCGCATTTTATTATTTCTTGCAAATCATAATTTCATTATTTTTCTTTTTTGGTTTAGTTTATGCTAAAAGTATCATGAGTGTTGTTATGACCAAAGTATAGGACTTAAAAATACTTAAAGAAAATCCAAGTAAAAAATAAAAAAGAATTACAAATAAAAAAGTCATTGAATGAAAAAATTATTATAAATGACAAGAAAATGATCAAAAGATACTTGAACATACAAATAAATATATTTACTCTATTTCTTAAAAGTGTGGCATGAACAAGCGAATATAAACTATGGGGCACAAACAGTATGGAAAAAAACAATGTTGCGCTTGGGTTACTGGTTGCCTATAATAATAAAAAAAATACCACCGATACAATTTAAAGATTGAAAACCCCATAGCAAACGCCCAAAAAATAACAACGATAGAAAAAGCTACAATATGTTGCAATGCCACAACGAATTGTACGAAAACAGAATATGAGACAGTAATTTAACTTTAATCCCAGGTAAAACCCGAAATCTTTGTTAAAAATAAAAATGTTAGAAAAAAGTTAAATTTTTAAATATTTAAATAAAAAACAAGTATATTTAATAAATGATTTGCCATAAATTATTTGCACACCAAAAACAATTTTAGATGAGAAGAGAAAAAATACCAACAGAGACACTCAGAAGTACACACTAGATAGAGTAGAAGTACTAATTGATACTTGGATAACTTTCAAAACAGAAATTCCATGAAAAAAATATAAAAATAAATTTTATAGTTCGACATAATGAAAGTAAGGTCATACAAATTGATTCATTTTATTTTATTATTGTTGTTATTATTATGTATTTATTTAATTATTTTTATTTTTGCTGCTGCTGCTGTTTTTCCATGATTATTCATAAATAACACTTATTAATTAAATGTACTTCTATTAGCAAATCATTATTTTGTGCAACAAGTTGCGGTAATAGTTGAATATTTTTAACTTTTAGTAATTAGAAATCTTTAACAAATGTGACGTGATCATTATATTTATATGAACATTGACATTATTAATATAGATTTGATTGATATAAAATGTTGAGAAATGGTTTAAAAATTTATAAAAAATTTTAAAGATTGCTTTTTATATTTTTTTATAGAAGTTATTTATTCTTGCATATCGTCATAGATTTTGAAACAATTTTTTAAATATTTTTCTGCATAAGTACATTAATACGCAATGATTGAGAGGAAACCTTAATACATATACATGTAGAGCCCAAGTAAGAGTGCTATATTCAGCTGTGCCGAATATTATATATCCACCATCAAATCATGTGCCACAAATTTCAAGTGAATTTCAGAAAATGGCTTTATACTATACTAGCTATACCCAGTGTGCTTCGCTACTCTCATCGTATTGGAATTAAATAAATATTATTATTGTAAATGTATATACATATACATATCTGCAATACCAAAAAGTCCCCTTTTATATAAGTTTGATTTTATGATTCTAGTCTCAATATTACAGACAATTAAAAAATCGTAAAAGTACCAGACAGTGCCTTTTTATAGATTTTATTAATTAAATCAGGATGATGCAATTTTGATTTTCAACCAGAAATTAATCTCATACAGATTTTTATACAATCAGGAAGCTGTGTGTCCAATTTTATGTTTTCAGGTTCAATATTATAGAATATTCGAAAAGTATTAGTAAAAAAAAGTACCAGAAGGTAACCTTTTTAAATTTTCATTCAATCAGGATACTGCGTGTTTAATTTTATGTTTATATATTCAATATTTTAGAAAACTCAAAAAATACCATATGAAGTAGCAAAAGACCTCTTTTATTTAATTTCATGTTTCTAAGTTCAATATTATAGAAAATTCAAAAAGTACCAATTAAAAAACGAAAAAGTACCAGAAAATACTCCAGTTTAAATTTTCATTCACTCAAGTCCCTGATTTTTTAGTTTTATGTTTTTAGGTTTATTATAATAGAAAATTCGAATAGTACCAGTTGAAGAACGAAAAAGTACCATAAAGTCCCGTTTTATATGTTCTCACTTACTCCGGGCCCTACATGTTTAATTTCATGTCTATAGGTTCAATATTATAGAAAATTCAAAAAGTACCTTTTGAAGAATGAAAAAGTACCAATAAGCCCCTTTTATAGATTCTAATTTACTCCAGGCTCTACGTGCATAATTTCATGTTTCTAGGTTTAATTTAATAGAAAACTCAAAAAGTACCTCTTGAAGATCGAAAAATACCAAAAAGTCCCCTTTTATAGGTCCTCACTTAATCCGGGCTCTACATGCTTAATTTCACGTTTCTAGGTTCAATATTATACAAAAACTTAAAATGTACCTTTTGAAGAACCAAAAAGTACCAAAAAGTCCTCTTTTATAGGTTCTCACTTAATCCGGGCTCTACATGCTTTATTTCATGTTTCTAGGTTTAATTTTAAAGAAAACTCAAAAAAGTACCTTTGTAGAACGAAAAAGTACCGAAAAGTCCCTTTATTATTAATTTCATGTTTCGATTTCAATATCATAGAAAACTCAAAAAGTACCAGTTGGAGAATGAAAAAGTACCAAAAAATATCACTTGGTACCGGTGTTCCCATTAGCATATTTAGTGTTTATAGATCTAAAAATTTTATATAAATTGGATCATTGTGTTCCAAAAAGTTGTAACATCGTATTGTGAGCCCGTTATTATGTATTCATATGTATAAGTTAATAAACCAAAAACAATGTTTTATTAAAAAAGTACCAAAAATAGGTACAATTTTCACCCCTTAAACGTCCAAATATCCAAAAAGTACTAAATTCATCTTTTTATTTTTTCGTCAAGTTATGAAGGAGTCAAAAATATTTTTTGAATGTTCTCTGGTTTAAAAGATCAATGGGGTGCAAAAAATGTACCAAAATACAGTTTTTACCCGTTTATATCCTAAAGGGGCAGAATTTGAAAAAAGTACCAGACACCTGTCCGCTTATTTTTTAAATGAACGACGATAAGCTTTAAACTGTTCTTGTATCTTTTATAGTTTAGCAGATATGAGGTTACCGAATTTAGTTATTTTTAATCGTATATAAATAGTAGGAAAGTCAGAGTGATGGTAGTTCTTGGTAGTAATGTACATATATTTTCTTTAAGTGAAATTGTGGTAATTTTTGGACCGTTTCTCCTAAAATTTTACAAAGACTTTGGTTTCAATAAAACTTTTTATCGAATATTGTCGAGTATCAATGTTTTCTAAGCCTTGTATGAAAGCTTTGATCCAATATGGCCCGATCCTTATAATATTTGACAGAAAGATTTTAGAGGACCATATGTAGGATATATGTACCGATCATTATTAAGCAAGTTATGTGCATTATAGTAATTTTCTGAGGTAGATTTGATTGATATAAAATGTTTAGAAACTAAATGGTTTAACAATTTATAAAAATTTATAAAAATATATACAAAAATTGTTTATGTCGCATTTTTGAGCCAGTTATGAGCGATAAAGTAATTTTTTAATTGGGATATTAAAAGTGGGCGTAGGGTAGGGGCTCATACAAAACTTGTTTATGTGAAATTTCATCGCTGAAGTCGTATTTGAGCGTTACAGCCAGTAACAAGCGTTACAGTTATTTTCTGATGGGGACCTTATATGGAGGGTGGAGTCAATTATAAACCAATCTCCATAAAATTTGATAAATTTTGGTCATAGACACACAAAAGGATGTATATTTTGGGTCCATATTAAACTGCAAGACGATCTAGCCATGTCCGTCCGTCTGTCTGTTGAAATTACAATAGGGATCACACGGGAGGAGCTAGACAGTTGAAATTTTGCATAAATATTCTCTATTGATAAGGTAGGTTTGGTATTGGAAATGGGCAATATCGGTCCACGTTTTCGGATAGCCCCCATACAAGTGGATCCCCCAAAACAGCTTTAACGGGCATAACTGTTTTAAAAATATGAGTATACCGAATTCGACATATTAGCCAAAATCACTCTATCAACTTTTATGAGGATGGGTCCATAATTGACCCTACCCTCCTTCATAAATTGGCTATAACGCTTATTACTGGCATAAAATTAGGAATTTGGCGATGAAATTCGACACACATCAGTTTTATGCGAGCCAAAATCTCTCTACCAATTTGTTTGAGGATCGGCCTATAAATTACCCTATCCTCCATATAAGGTCCCCTTCAGAAAATTCCTTTAACGCTCATTACTGACTTAAAGTACAAGTATAGTTATGAAATTCAACATAAGTAAGTCCCTTACGAGCCAAAATCACTCTACCAAATTTTATATGGATCGGTCCATAATTGACCCTACCACCCCTAAATAAGGTCCCCTTTAGAAAATTGCTTTAACGCTCATTACTGACTGAAAAGTACGAGTATAGCAATGAAATTCGACATAAGTAAGTCTCTTACGAGCTAAGATCACTCTACCAAATTTTATGTGGATCGGTCCATAATTGACCCTACCCCCCATATAAGGTCCCTTCAGAAAATTACTGTAACGCTCATTACTGACTTAAAAAATACGAGTAAAGCTATAAAATCCGGTAAACATAAGTTTTATACGAGTCAAAATTTAGTGAGGATCGGTCCATAATTGACCCTACCTCACATATAAGGCCCCGCTTAAATTACTTTAACGCTAATTACTGGAATAAAAATGCGAGCGCAGCGATATATGAATCAAAATCGGTCTTTAAAATGCTGTCAGGATCAGTCAATAATTGACCCTACACCTCAAATAAGGTGCTCTTCAGTTAATTTGAAGTAGTATTCAAAAGATTACGAGTACTTAGAAACACAATTCTTCATTCCGAATTTTATAAGAATTGATACATAATTGACGCTAGGCCCTATATAAGGTTCCCTTCATGAAAGTGTTTTGCTTATTCCTTATTTAAAAATTGGAGTATAGTGATGAAATTCGATATAAACAAGTTCTATACAAAACAAAATCTATGTACAAAATTCTATAAGTTTCGGATCATTATTGACCCTACTCGCATGTAAGGTCCCCTTCAGAAAATTACTCTTACGCTCATGATTGAATCGAATATACGAGTAGAGCGATGAAATTCGTATTATACGAATGGAAATCTTCCTATCAAATTTAACGACAATCGGTCCATAATTGACCCTACTGTTTATATGCATGTGTATGTATGTTCAGGGTTTAAAAATTTAACAAAACTATTTTGTTTTTAAAAATATATATTTTGTTATTTCAAAAGAGCTCGGTCCATAATTGATTTAAGCCATATTCCTGATGTTTATAGAGGGCCATTCCTTTTACGGCATACGGTTTGATGGCGGGTATATGAGATTCGTCATAGCCGAATATAACACTCTCACTTGTTCGTTTTTCAAAAGGTACTTTTTGAGTATTAAACCAAAAAACAGAAAATTAAGCGTGTAGAGCTCGGAGAAAATGCTCTAAATAAAATGAAGCCTTTTGTCAGGTATTTGTCTTCCCAAGGTACAAAATTGGAAATTCAAGGATTCTAGAGAGCGGTGCTATTTATAATTTGGAACTAGTACTATTGCGTCTCTTGTATATTGTAATTTTAAACTCTTCCGACTCAAAAGCTTGCCCTAGTATAAATAAATTCTATTAAAAAACAAAAGACTTAAGTAACGAACTTTAATTTTACAGGCCAACGATTGAAAAAACTTTTTAAATAATTTTTACTAATTATTGTGTGCTGATCCCGAAAATCACCTACCAATTTTCCACATTTTAATATTTTAGTTCCCGTGACTGTAAACTTGTGTCTCAAATAGTTGATGGCATTTTGCTTGAAAATTGTGGGTGATAGACAGATTCGGTTTCAGCAGCTAAAAATACATTAAATTACAAAAAAATACATCAGTCGAATTGGTTACAAAAGTTTTTACGAATCCTCATTTCGTGGGCCTGTGTTATTAATTTAAATTATTTAATTCTTCTTTGATAAAGAATCTTCTCAAAAAGTTTAATTTTTCACTTAATGCATTACAAAATCAACATTTTCATTCGCAGTAATATTTTTGCTATTACAAGCTTAATATCAAGATTACCAAATTGAAATATTTTATAAAATTTTTTTCACTTTCAGCTTAAGAATTTACATCCTGGTACTCTTAAGAAGAAATATCATAATTAAAAAATTGGTTAAGCTTAATTTTTAAAAGTGTTGTTTCTTACACTTCCTACATTTTTGTGTTGAACACTTATAAGTGAGTAAATATGAATATGTGCATACGAATTATATTCAATCAATTAAATTCTATAACTTTTTTTTATTAAACATACAGCACACTTCTGCACTGCATTTTAGAGTATGAAGTGTGTTTGTGTGTGTGTAGTTTTTTTGCGTTTGCAAAATCTATTTGTTTTGCAAATTTATTCGGATGAAATAGGAAAAACAATGTAGAAGAATTAGAAAAAAACACACAAATTCCGATTTGGTTTCGTACAGACTTCTTGGGTGTATACTTTTTTCTATGGTAGATTGTCTTGAAAAGCTGTAAGCTTTTTTTGTTTTTGCTCTACTTTAACTGTTATAATATTTTTGCCTGTAAATGAATTTGTTTAGTTGTATGGGTTTTTATATGATGATTGTTTGTTGTTAATCTATTTAGATATATGTATACGCTGCTTATGTTATTGTTGTTGGTTTTATTGTTAAAATTAAAGAAAAGACAAGAAAAACAAAAAACGATCGACAACACTAAACTGCACTACATACGAATGATTTGTTTTGTTGTTGTTATTACTTTTTCGGTTTACTCTAGTTGTTGTTTTTATTGTTACTGGCTCGATCTGTTTGTGTCAGTCAGTTTAGTTCAGTTAAGTTGAGTTTGATTTCATTTCATTTCGTTTTTTTCATTTTTGGTTTTGTTTGTTTTGGGGGTATATATTGGTGTACTTTACCACTTGTCAGCACAGTTCGTTAACAGTCCTAGTCGCGATTCTAGGAGGTTAAACCCACTGAGCGTGTGTCTAGTTTTAATAACCATTTAATTACCCTTTTTATCTCCTTAATATTTGTTTATTTGTCGTTGTCTACAATATAAAATTAAAAAAAGGATATTGTGTGTGCCGTATTATTAAAAACAACAATTGTGATCGTTTAAGAACTAAAGTGTGATCTATTTTTTACAAATAATTTTTAAAAGCTTAAACAAAATGAAACCCTTTGTAAGTAATGAAAAAGGATTAAATAAAAAATTCTAATATATAAAAAGGAAAATTTTGTAATAGAAAAAATCAAACAATTAAAAGTGTTATAAACTGTTATAAAAAAAGTACTGCAAATTGTAAATTGTATTAAGAGTTTTAACTAAACCAACTAAAGAATTTCTAGAAGTTTTTGAAATTTTGTTAAAAAGTGATACCAAAAAGGACTTATTAGCAGCTTTTTTATACAAAGCTAGTTTTTAGTGTTCTGTTATTGTAACTAAATTAAATTACATAACAAATATTGCTTTTAATAGAGTAATTTTATTGTAATAACCAAAGAATTGTTAACATTTCAAGGAATAAAAAAAAGTTTAAAGGAAGAAAGTAATTGTTGTACGAAAAAAACTTAAGAAGTTTGTGCCAAAATTCAATTAATATATTTTAAAAGTACGCTGCCTTTGATAGATTAGTTTCCATCAGAGATCATGGGTTCGATTCTCCCAGATAGTCTGGCAAAGTAGCTTACAAAATCCCTTATAGTATTCTAGATTAATTGCTACGAATCTGATGTAACATACATCTTAATTTCAAACAAAATAACTAACTACTAATGTTCTTTAAGGGTCATGTTTACAGTAGAATATCGCTGCCAAAATGACAGAGAAAGTGTGACAGAGTTTCATTATACTAAGACAATGCTGTCACAAACCTATCTTCCAATTTTGTAAAATACATTAAAACTTAAGCATTTGAGTAATTCCTTTGTATTCAATAACAAAAGTATTTTATGTTTAAGAATATTTCGAATAACATTTTATCATATTTTTCAAAGTCAAATATAAAATAATTGAAGACAATCACTCCCGATTCAATAGATAAGAATCAAGAAAGGAGAACAACATGATCCAATGGAAAAATTTGTATTAAATTCATATTTAACATTTTTAAGACCAGCAATCGAGATTCAGTGAAAAGTAAGAGAAAGTAGAACCATACAAAAATTCACTTTATTTTTGCTTTCCTGGAAGTTTTTCTTCTGTACTACAATTAGGAGTGACGTAGGAATAGTTATAAAAGCCAGAATTAAAAATCTTTGATCCCAGCACACTTCTAAGTAAGTTTTATTAGAAACCCAGATGAAGTAAAAGATATAAGAATGTTTTTCAAAATAGTATCAGAAATGAACGGCATGATCCAAAGGACAAATCTGTATTCAAGACCAGATTTAAAACCTTTAAGAAAATCACTCTAGATTCACTAAATAGGAAGCGTAATTAGAACTATAATATACATCTAAAGACAATGTATTCTAAATGCAAAAATCTATAGAATGCACTTGTACAGAAGAAACTAGTTATTTTTATTGTTTAGTAGTTATTGATCTAATCTGAAAGACCAGACGTCGAAGGTTTGATTTCCAATAGAGACGCTGGTAAATGTAAGCACAAAGGGCCCGCTGGAGGCTTAGGTGTATTTCTGCGGAATTGACATAACATACATCTTCCTTTCAAACTTACTAACTGTTATTTTTCAACAATTTTTAGTTTAAAGATCAAAACTGATCCAAATGCTTTTTAAGACAACCAAATTTAACGATTAACGAACAACATACAAAAAAGTTTCGAAGGTTATATTTCAAAAAGTTCCAAGGAGTTATTTTTATAGGTGGAATAGTTCTCACTGAGGGAAACAATTTACTTAAATTTGAAAACTTCATATAACTTTAAAAACTTAGGTTTAACTTCTTTCCTTAGTGAGAACTGTAAGACCCAGCCTAAGTATTCTTTGGAAACTAATGTTTTATTGGACCATCATAAAAGTTTTAAGGCAATTATTTCTATTATAGTATTTCTATGAATTAGATATATAACGTCAAAAAAGTATATAATTCTGTAAAAAAGAATCTATTAAATACGTTAGGAAATCTATTCTTTGAAACGACTTCAGCAGACACATTCAAAAGCAAATGTCCAATCATGTCGAGTTAAATGGTGAGAACAGTTTTCAGTTACATGGTTCCAACATTTTTCTTTATTATGACCAATATCAATGTCCGTGAACGTTATAATATATTAAAACATGTAATAGTGCCATTTACTCAAATCATAAAAAATGATTTTGAATCAAAAAAAAAATGCTACAGCTCCAGTTTTATAAAACAATATTTTTTAGAAGTTATTAAAAAATGCTTTAACAAAAAATAAAAAAAATAAAACATTTTAAGAATCCAAATTGTATAGAGAGTCTTGCAGTTGTCTTAAAAATTACTTAAGAAACAATCAAATATGTCCCTCAAAATTTATACTATGAGCAAAAATTTTTTACAGCAACCACAAAGAATTGGCCTTGTTATTCACACCCTAAAAAGAAACATATAAAACATATGAAAATTTTGATCTCAAATGTCTTTTAAACAAAACTGACAAAACAAAGTTTCTTAAAAAATGCCCTTGTACTAAAGATTCAATTGCCCACCACAAAAAATTAAAAGAAAAACAAAAGATTTAAGAAACAAACTTGCAAAAAACAAGAAACAAAAATTTTCACAAACATATTTTCTTAACTAAAGAAACCTTAGTAAACATATAAAACGAAAAGCAAAAACCGAAATTTTTAAGTTTAAAGTCTTAAAATTTAATGTCAGACCACAAAAATGTTATAATAACAACATTAACCTACACATATGACTGTATGTATGTTACTTACAGCCGCTAAATAAACTTGCAACATAATACGTCTTTAGAGCTATTGCAAATAAGAAAAAATAAATTTAAATAATTCCATAAATATGCAAAACGAAGACAAAAGAAAATCAAAAATAATTATTCGTTGAAAATCGAATTATGGCAATTGATTAAAAGTTTCTACACTGATTTTTCTTCAACTTTTGTATGTATCAATTACTAGCAGTTAAGCTTCAATGAATATTATTAAACTAAAGAATTAAAACAGAAAATAAAGCTGAACAAAAAATTGTAACGTAATATGAACTAATAAAACAAATTGCATATTTGCTAAATGAAAATTGAAATAAAACAAAAAAAAAAAAAAAATAAGTTTTCAAAATCGTAACCAATAGACATAAACATAATGTGCATGTTGTAAATCTAAAAATTAAACAACAACAAAAAATTAATAGAAATGTATATAATTCAACAAAAACAACAAGAAATTTACAGAAAACTAAAAGAAATATTTAGCAAATAATGGTTTATTTACAACAACAAGTGGCAATTTGTTATGCTGATGGCTAAAGAGTGGGTTGGTTTTGGGGCAAGTTGTATACAACAAACGTAATATTCATATGTTTACAGCTGTTGAAAAAACATATTGTAAATCTCTGGGTTACTGGGTTATAAATTAAATACATACTATATAAAGAAATAATAGAAAAATAACAGCAAGAGATTTGCAAACTGAAATTTTAAATTATAGATTTTAAGCTTATTTTGCCTTTTCCTTTAAAAACTGTGGAAATAATTGCAGAAAGTTGCAAGAAACACAAAAAACTGGGTGTGACAAATTAGTGTTTAAATTACTATTCATTAGACTTTCTAAAATTTTTAACATAATTTTATGAAAAAGAACTTCCAAGGAAGTGAAAAATATGTTATAAAAGAATCTTAGAGGCTTTGAAATTGTATATAGACAACTCTGCCGTGCACTCTGTTTCAAATAGAGATTACTATTATTTCAATTAAAACTCCAGAATATAACAGTTATACAACTTTTTACCTTTAGATAAAACTGTTATAGAAAACTTTTTAGAGCAAAAACTGTTATACACAGCTATGTAGAAAAAATAAATAACAGCTATGTAGAACTTTTTCTACAGAAAAAACTGTTATACACAATTTTTCTATAAGAAAGTTCTCATAAACTATTTTTACTATGAAAGAGAACTTCCAAGGACGTGAAGAAAGTTGCTTAAAATAGAGAATTGGAACTTTACATTATAACAGATATACAAACTGTTATACAACGCCTTTTCTTTAGATAAAACAGTTATACACAATTTTTTATATATAGAAAACTTTTTAATTTAAAATTTTTTATGATAAAAAACTGTTATACATAAATTTATTTATAAAAAAACTGTTATACTCAAATTTTTTTATGAAAAAAAATTTGTAATACAAAATTTTTTCTATCAAAAACTGTTTACATATATTTTTCTAAAGAAAAAACTGTTATACATAACTTTCTCTAGAGAAGATACTTTCATACTACTTTTTCTATAGAAAAACTTATAAAAAACTATTTTTATTAAAAAAATACACCAGACAAACTCTTATACAAAACTTTTTCTATAACAAAACTTTTATACACAATAGAAAAAAAGTGTCATACACAATTTCACAATAGAAAAACTTTTATACATAACTTTTTCTATAGAAAGAACTTTTTTTATAGGAAAAAGTTGTAACTTCAGCTTTTTTATAAACAAATATTTTTTTAATATAATGTTTCCTGTAGAAAACTTAATGCACTTTTTCCATAGAAAAACATGTATACACAACAAGTTCTACAAAAGGAATTATACGGAAAATCTTCATTAGAATAAACTGTTATACACAGCTTCTTAAATAGAAAAAACAGTTTTTTCCATAAGAAAAACTATTGTACACAACAAAAATCTTTGTCTTGTGTATTTGTTAGCCGACCATTTTTAATAAATATTTATTTTAAAACATATTATAATTTAGCCATTACAAATCAGCTTTCAAGTAATGAAAAGTAATGACTTAAAAATCAATTTAAAATATGTCCTTTTTGAATTACTTACAAATTGGCTTTTAACAGATTATTTTAAAATGTCGACACCATTGGTGGCAAGCATTTAACACTATTGCTTACATAATAAGTAAATATAAATAGGGACTTTAATAAATGTATATCACTTTCCGTTGCACCCTGTACTCAAGTCATTTGCATCAACTTATAAGAGATTACAAAACTTCATTTATTACATATTTACATTCCATGTAACACACATAAATGTGGATACATCTGTGTGTTCGAGTACAAAGCATATACAATTATAAATGACTATAGTACAGATTGGCATTGCATGCTGTGGCATGCAGGAGGAAAATGTTTTAAATAAATATTATGCAAAATAACAGGAAAATAGCGGTTGAAATGAGGTTTTGGGTGATGTTAGTAGTAGTTTGTGGCACACATTTTACAGTGACCAGTAAAAAACAAAGCGAATAATAAGAAATAATATATTTTTAAAACTGCTGGTGATTTGATAAAAGCAACAAGCTGATAATTAATATATTTATTTTTTTAAACATTGACATTCGCCTTGGCTCCCAAATCATTCATATTTTTAGCTATACGAATTGAATTGTCATTTACTTTCTCTCACAACAGCATGAAGCTTCACGTAATAAAATTTGCTAAAATTTTGGAAAATTTCCCAATTTATATACTTTAGTTTGGACTTTATAGATCAGTTAAGTGGGAAATGGAATTGATCTTAAATGTGCAAAATTGTTATACTTTCACTTGATACTCCAAGTTTATAATTTGTATGCAATTGCCGTCCCCTTAAACCATTAGTTATTTTTATCCACATTTTTGATTCCACCTACCCACTGTCCATTGCTAAGTGTAAAGGCGTTTTATTAAGTGACACTTTAAACATTTTTATCTAACATTTGAAACGATTTCCCATTTAGTTGAAAAAAGTTAATCATATTAAATTTTAATAGCCAACTAACTTTTAACAATTATTTTCAATTTCAGCTAATTGTGTGTGCCTTGTTGGTTGCAACATGCTCGGCATCATATCATGGCGCCGTCTCGACACAATATGCCCATTTAGATCCTAATAGCCATAGTTATTCGTATGGCTATGCTGATCCCAATTCACAGAAACATGAAACTCGTTCGCATGATGGTGTCACACATGGCAGCTATTCGTACATTGATGGACATGGCCATAAACAAACTGTTTCATATACCGCCGATCCTCATCATGGTTTCCATGCTGTTGGTACCAATCTGCCAAAGGGTCCTGCTCCCGCACTAGGTCATGCTGTTGCTGCTTATGATGGTGGCCATGGTTATGCTTCGGGTCATGCTTATCATGGTCCTCAAGCCCATATTACTTTGACCCATGAAGGTGTGCCTCACGATACTCCCGAAGTTGCCCATGCCAAAGCTGCACATGCTGCTGCTCATGCTGCCGCCGCTGCTGCTGCCTACGATCATGGCGGTCATGGTGGTCATCATTTGTACAAACGTTCCTTGTGGGGTCATGGTGCCTATGCCCATCAAGCTGTTGCTCCTATTGTCTTGACTCATGGTGGTGTGCCTGTCGATACTCCCGAAGTACAACATGCCAAAGCTGCTCATTATGCCGCCCATGCTAAGGCCTTAGGTGCCGCCGGTCACGGCCATGGTGCCCCCTTGGATACACCCGAAGTTGCTCATGCTAAAGCTGCCCACTTTGCCGCCCATGCTGCTGCCAGTCATGGCGGTCCTTCTCATGCTATTGCTGCTCATGGCTATCATGTACCTGTCATTCACAATGGTGTTCCCGTAGATACTCCCGAAGTTCAACATGCTAAAGCTGCCCACTTTGCTGCCCTTGCCAAGGCCTCCGCTGCTGCTGTTCACTCTGGTGGTGATGATGGTAGCTGGGATGGTGGTCACATCAGTGGCGGACATGGAGGTCCTCCCACCCACTATGCCACTTCTGCTCATCATGTCCATGGTGGTCCCTATCACGGACCCCTTCACATTCCAGTCATTCACAATGGTGTGCCAGTAGAACCCGCTGAGGTACAACATGCCCGTGCTGCTCATTTATCTGCCTTGGCCGCTGAAAGCCATAAGTCCGCTGGTGGTTACTATGGTGGTGGTAAATGGTAAATTTGAAAATTTCTTAAATACTTTTCGGAAGAGGTGATATACAAAACGGAACTGATTTAACAACATGAAGTTAAAATGAAATTTTATACAAAAAAAAATAATTTTAGATGTTTAAGTTGAAAAACATTGAAGAGTAATTTCTATAACTTTCTACTTTAAACTCAACTATTTTCTTTTCATTTTTTCCAATTTCCTATGATTTTCCAGAAACTTTACACGCGCTCTTTAAACTTTTCAATTATTACTGGAGATGATCTGAAAAGATTTTGCCGGTAATACTTAACTATACTTTTTTTACTCTATAATCTTTTAAAGAAAAGAAACTCAATAGTCTCTGTAATCTCACTAAAACTGTAGTAAAACTTAACACTGCCCTTAACTTTAACTACTTAACTTTAACTAGTGTATCTTTATCTCTCTTTAACTGTACTTCTGTTTTAAACCAATTTTTTCACTTTTCTATTCTCTTTATTCCTTTTAAATGAGTTTCTTTACTTTTGCTATTTTTATCTCTTTTAAACCTCAACTTTCTTCTTTAAATATCTTTCCATCAACACTTATCTTTTTCGATCTCTTTAGATCCTTTTTACTCTCTCTAAGTCTTTTAACTTTACTCTATGACCAATCTAAGGACCACCCTCCTACACACATACACACTCAATCTCACTCACTCTTATTCTAATACTAACTAACTTGATTTATGTAGCCAACGATTTTGCCAATGCCCTGAATTTGATTTAAACTCTCTTTTATATTAACTCATTTATTACTATTACCCTAAATGTTATTTAAAGTCTTAGAGTGGAAAGGGCGCAAATTCCCTTTCCCCTCATGACAACAATTGTTTAAGCTAAATAATGAATTTATTTCTTTTTTACACTTTTTATCTCCCTGTGAATAATTTTAAAGCATATTAATTATTTAAAAATAGATGTTGTAAATACTATTGTAAAATATTAAAAAAAAAAACAAAAAAAAAAAAAAAATAATATAATTATGAATATTGTTATCGTAATTGAAACATATTGAAAAACTGCATGCAAAGACAAATAAACTGATACAAAAAGTATTTAAAAAAATATAAAAAGTTATGTTTGGTTTTTATTGTTCTATTATAATGGGATTGAAAGGATTGTTGACGATTATAAAAAGATTAAAGTTTGGCATTATAAAACTGCTCTTTCTTTGTAGGTTAGAAATACTACGTTCGCTTACAAATAAGTACCGAAATAAGTCATTACAAATATAAAAGTTATTGTTTTTACGCAAAAACATAATTTCCTACACGGAATACGAATAAATATTATATGTAAGTCATTATTAGATTACTTAAAAGTAATACAAATGGTTTATGCTAATCATTGAGATTAAGTAGTTGCGCAAGTAAAAGTCATTAGCAAGTTTTTAATGGCAATGGACCTTTTAAGATTGCCCATAAGTCTAGTGAGGTGTTATTCAGAGCGAAACCATAAATCTGCAATCATATTTCTGTGAAATGTGCACATCACATCGAAAGTTGTCCAAGAATTATTAAAATCAAAGAATATTTATTACAAGAATGCGCATCTCGACGTGCGGGTTGTTATGATTTACACGTATTCTTTATGTATTGCGACCCGCTATTGAAAATTTATCTTGTATGAGACGCGCATTCGCGCACATGTTCTAAATATTCTTTGCTAAGATATAAGAAGAAGATATAGAAAAATGTATTAATCTCTTCTAACATGGACTCCTGGATGTGATGATGTCAAGGGTAATAATAATCAAGGATATCCCACTTTAAGATAAACTTTTCAGACGACCTAATGATTAGTTACATCAAAGTTAAGGCTTAAATGGTTATTTTGAGTTAAAACGTATACATGTGGTTAATGCAGACAATGCCTAACTTGAAACAGTTATACAAAGTAATACATTACCCGTAGAGTAGTAGAGCCAATGATGACGAGCAACTTGTTCTCCAACTCAGACCTTAATTAAGACTGATGTCGAAGTGCTTTACGTGAATATCTGCAGTGTTGGCCCTATTTCACTGTGATACTTTTACAAACACAAGGTGAGCTTTTCGACGACTCACTTTGTGCTGCTTTTTGGTATTTTTTTCTTGATTATGCCGGTCTATGTATAAGCGCTTTGCTCAAGAACTCGGGCTATCTAATCTAATACCATTGCTGCTCCGTTGCTTAACTTCTGAGACACAACAAGAAGACTGTTATATTCGGCTATGAATTTCACAGCCAGTTTTGAGCGTTAAAGTCATTTTCTGATATAGACTTTATATGGGGGCTAGGTGAAATCGTGGACCATTTTCAATACCAAAATGTGCAAAATTTCACCTCTATAACTGTTCCCCTTTGTACCCATAGGGGTACCAGCCCACTCGGGAGTAGTCAGTAACGAAAGGGCGAATGTAATAGCTTTAAAGGGAAGGGAGCTCGAGGCAGTTAACCTGACAAACGCAAAACCAGTCGACGCAAGAAAGGCTGAACTAAGAATATGGGTAAGAGAATCCCATAAGGCCTCTTGGAATAATGAAGCAACATCAGGGGTGACCCTGATGAGAGCAAGACGAATAATCCCCTCAAAATGATCAAGTCTGAAGTTAGTATGATGGTACGTATTCTGAGTGGACACACAGGATTACGAGCATATCTCTGCAAAATTGGACGTGCGGATTCAGACGAATGTAGAGCATGTGGAGAGGACAGTGAAACTCTGGAGCACTTTCTTTGCCACTGCTAGGCATTCGTCGAAGTTAGATCCAAGTATCTTGGAAGTGATGTTATTCCGAAAATAACATTACTGACTAACACTGATTGGAAGATTCTTAGGAATTACGTTCAGGAAACTGAGTTTCTGAACACTGAAAAAAAATTCATTCAGTTCCTTTTTTTCATTATAAGGAGCGGCCCGATAGTGGCCTAGGTGTATTTCTTCGGATTTGATGTAGTACATCAACCTATCAACCTACCTACCTACCTACCTTTCACAAATTTATCATTTTAGTCTTTCAATAAAAGTTTTTCCTTACAATATTTATGGCTTATTTACATTAACACAATCAATCAAATTGGAAACGATACCAATATCAACTTGATACCTTAATTACACAATAACTTACAATTACTTACTTGTATATCGATAAATGTATGCCCAAGCAGAAGGACCACAAAAAGGTGGTAATAAAAGTGAAAAAGGAAAACATTGAGCAATACAATTTATTAAATACAATCAACAAGTATTTCCAGCAATATTTGATTGCATATCAATAGAATTTATTTGATTAGGTCAATAAGCCATAAATTAAAGCAAAAGCAATCAAATCAAAAGAAAATTTACACCTTTCTCTCTCTCTCTCTCTCTTCCAACACAAAAACATACAACCAAATTACTTTATATTACAAAAAGAGACCTAAGGCAAGAAGAATATTGTAAACATAATTACAAACATTTGAAAAGGACAAATATAATTTCAAAGGAGCAATAACAGGATTTATTAAATTTTACTTTATTTGTAGAGGAATCCCTTTCACATTTCATTGGTATTCCTTATTTATTAATCAAGTGTAACAATAAAGATTTCAAAAGCCACAAAATATGAAATAAATAAAATTTAAGATTAAATTTATCTTTCAATTGTTTGCCTTTATTAGAGGCCTGTTTCAGCAGTTTACTGGGTTCATTGTAATGCATGGCCACATATTTTGTACTGGTACCCCAGGAACCTAAACAATAATCTATTAATTCATCGGCCACATAGGTACGATGCATTAGACAAATCATTCGAGCACTTTTTAATTTTATAACACTTTGTTCACATTGTAGAAAATCGGCCTCATGAATTTTCAAGTTGTTGGAACAATTGAAGATGTCACTTAAATTATGAGTTATAAAATAATGATTATCCTGATCATTGACACGAAAAACGGCATAGTTTAAGTTGGGTATTACATGATCATCCAAATAACGTAATTTGATTTCTCTGGGATATTCTGCGCTACACAAGCGTGTTAGAAGTTTATTGTTTAAAGTGGAACAGCGTCCGAACAGTAGGGATTTTGAGTATTTGATGTTATGATTCAGAAAAATTAAAACAAGGATTTGGAAAATTGTATGGATTTGAAAAAACATTTTGTTTATATTTTTAAAATGTCTTTTTCTTTTTTAAATTGAAAAAAAAAAAAATTTTAACAGAGTTGAAGTCATGGGATGTATTTCTTTAGTTGTACAATTCAAAACACGGAACTTTGTTTCTAATAAAGTATTTACTAAACTATGACCATCACTATTTAAATAAATTTAACTTAAGCAACTGTTGTATTATCAAATATTTCTATAAAATTGCAATTAATTAATATTTTTTATTACATTCAACTGTATTACAAACGAATGCGGTAACTGCAACGATAAAATTCTACTTCTGTTAAATAAAATATCAAATGTATTACCATGAAATTAGACAAGTTTAATGTTTATTTTATCGATAATTAAGGTTTATATTTTGATACGTTTTCTATCGCATTTAGCTGCCAATACGCATGCTGTTGATAAAAAAAAAGATAAATTAATAAATATTTATGTAAATTTATGTTTCTGTATTAATTTGTTAATAAAATATATAATTTATATATCGCGGTTTAATTAAAGTTATAAATAATAATAAAATAAAATCCACCAGAACTAGAATTAATAAAAATGAAATAACAAATTAAATAACAAATTACAAATCTAACTTTTGCAAAACTAAAAAAAATATCCATAATTTAAAATTATAAAATCAGTTTTAACTCTTTACTAGTTCAATTTCAGTTGCAGTTCTACTTCAGTTCTAGTTCAATTCTAGTTCAGTTCTAGTTCAGTTCTAGTTCAGTTCTAGTTCAGTTCTAGTTCAGTTCTAGTTCAGTTCTAGTTCAGTTCTAGTTCAGTTCTAGTTCAGTTCTAGTTCAGTTCTAGTTCAGTTCTAGTTCAGTTCTATTTCAGTTCTAGTTCAGTTCTAGTTCAGTTCTAGTTCAGTTCTAGTTCAGTTCTAGTTCAGTTCTAGTTCAGTTCTAGTTCAGTTCTAGTTCAGTTCTAGTTCAGTTCTAGTTCAGTTCTAGTTCAGTTCTACTTCAGTTCTAGTTCAGTTCTAGTTCAGTTCTACTTCAGTTCTAGTTCAATTCTAGTTCAGTTCTAGTTCAGTTCTAGTTCAGTTCTAGTTCAGTTCTAGTTCAGTTCTAGTTCAGTTCTAGTTCAGTTCTAGTTCAGTTCTAGTTCAGTTCTAGTTCAGTTCTAGTTCAGTTCTAGTTCAGTTCTAGTTCAGTTCTAGTTCAGTTCTAGTTCAGTTCTAGTTCAGTTCTAGTTCAGTTCTAGTTCAGTTCTAGTTCAGTTCTAGTTCAGTTCTAGTTCAGTTCTAGTAATTTAGTTCTAGGATATTTTGTCAAAAATTTGTAAATAAAATTTATTTTTTTTAATTATTAATAATTCAAGTGCAAATTTTATAATGTGGGAAATTTTTTTCCAATATCTCTAATCGATTTCAGATTAAATTGTTAAATTTTCATAAATAAAAATATTTTTTTTATAACCACTTTATTTAAATAGTTATTATCCATAAACGTGCATGTCTAGCCGATATTAAGATCTCAAAACAAAGCAACACAATTTAATTTACATCTTTATTTCAAACATTTCTACAGGTGTGTAACTTGAGCAGAAAATTTATTGTAACAATTAAAAACTGAATTATATTTATTTTTTTTTTTTGTAGCAACATAAATAATAATCATAAACACAATCAATAATAACAATATGAAATGTCTTGACTGGTATTCTTATGGACCAGTGTATTGTGTACAAATAGTATCATTATTACATTATTTCAATTAGTCAAGTAAATAAATAATGTTTGTTATTGTTATTTTTATATGTTTTATTATTTCAACAAAAAGAAAAAAGGAACAAATATAGAAAATATTTTATAACTATTGTTTAAACAATCAACAGATTATACAAACAAATAGCGATTTGTATACATTTAATTAATATTAAAATATTTATAACGCCATCATATCACAAAATTAATACAGTGGACGTCCACTAGTACGAATTATATAGTGTCACCCCCTTTCGTAATACCGAAAAATTCGTATTATTGAACAAAACATTTTGTATGTTTAAATTCAAATAATACACATAAAATATTGGATTTTATTTATTTTTGTTTTATTTTTCATGAAAAATTACATAACGGAACAAAATATAATAAATGGGTATTATTTTAAATAAATTTCTTGTACAAAAACAGGCATAAAAGGGACATATTTACGTATATGAATTGTTAATTTTGAAAGTATCGTGAGTCCAATGGTTGAAATGAGATATATGTAGAAGGTTTTAAATTTTAATGTTTTTAAAAAGATGTGTGCCAAAGACAATTTGCAATTTACATATGTGTTCTAAAATGTATTAAAATGTTCAGATTACATAAAACTTTTATTAGAAACTTGAATGGAATATACATACCACAATTCTCTAATTTATAATTTTCTCTTAAAAATTAGAATAGTTATCCTTAAACCCATTGTTTGGAATGTGGAGTCACACTACTTTCAAAATTAACAGTTCACACATACATATGTATATAAATATCATTTTACTTATTAAAAAATCCATCATTTAACATCGATGTTTATTACATTGTAAAATGATTCTTACGGCTTTTTCAATAACAGCGCTTTTGAGGCTTCAATATTGTTCTCAGCAGAGTTATTGTCGGGAACTAATAAAATACTTTCCTCATTGGCGTTATCATCCAATTTAATTTCTTCTCTTGGGTCATCAAAATCCCAATAAAATAAATTAATAACACTAAATAATTGTTGATTTGTAAATATACATGCAGTAAATTGTGTGTATAGGATTTTTAAAAATACAAAACACTTGTAATAAATACAAAAAAACTTCAAAATTACTGAGCTTAAGGTGAATGATACCGAAATAATAAAGTAAAAACATAATAAAAACTTCATTCATACGTAAATAAAACCAAAATTCCCATAAAAAATGCGTTTTTTGTACTATCGAAAAGAAAAATTGTGACTTTATTCGTACTATAGAGTAGACAATGCAACAATTTTGCCATTCGTATTATTGGATATTCGTAATAAAGAGTATACGTACTATTGGACGTCCACTGTATGTTTGTTTATAAATGAAATGGTGGAAATTTTTTGAAAAAGAAAATATATTAATATGTTAATTTAAACAAACCTTAATTAATTTTTTTATAAATTACTCACTTGTTGTGTTCAGTTACAAAATTATATTAAAGCGATATATTAAACTGTCACCCATTCTTTCCTCTTAATTTTTTTAAACAATAATAGAGAAGCTCTATTAATTTAAAGCTAAGAAATCGCTTAAAGTTTTCTGTGGCATTTTTTAAAGCAACTTTAACAAAAACATTAACAAATAATTAAAATATCTCTTTGAATCTGCTTTTAAATTTTAAAAACGTTAAATACTCTTAAATCAAATTTAAAGAAATTTAATAAAAAAAGGAAAACTCACCTAAATACCAAATGAAACTCTCGCAAATGCATTATTGATTTTTTTTCGAACACATTTCAAGCTTTTACTGAAATACTTAATCAAAGATTTACTTTTGCAAATACAGTGGACGTCCACTAGTACGAATTATATAGTGTCAGGCCCTTTCGTAATACCGAAAAATTCGTATTATTGAACAACACATTTTGTATGTTTAAATTCAAATAATACACATAAAATATTGGATTTTATTTATTTTTGTTTTATTTTTCATGAAAAATTACATAACGGAACAAAATATAATAAATGTGTATTATTTTAAATAAATTTCTTGTACATAAACAGGCATAAAAGGGACATATTTACGTATATGAATTGTTAATTTTGAAAGTATCGTGAGTCCAATAGTTGAAATGAGATATATGTAGAAGGTTTTAAATTTTAATGTTTTTAAAAAGATGTGTACCACAATTTGCAATTTACATATGTGTTCTAAAATGTATTAAAATCTTCAGATTACATAAAACTTTTATTAGAAACTTGAATGGAATATACCACAATTCTCTAATTTATAATTTTCTCTTAAAAATTAGAATAGTTATCCTTAAACCCATTGTTTGGATGTGGAGTCACACTACTTTCAAAATTAACAGTTCATACATACATATGTATATAAATATCATTTTACTTATTAAAAAATCCATCATTTATTGTTCTCAGCAGAGTTATTGTCGGGAACTAATAAAATACTTTCCTCATTGGCGTTATCATCCAATTTAATTTCTTCTTCTCCAATAAAATAAATTAATAACACTAAATAATTGTTGATTTGTAAATATACATGCAGTAAATTGTGTGTATAGGATTTTTAAAAATACAAAACACTTGTAATAAATACAAAAAAACTTCAAAATTACTGAGCTTAAGGAATGATACCGAAATAATAAAATAAAAACATAATAAAAACTTCATTCATACGTAAATAAAACCAAAATTTCCATAAAAAATGCGTTATTCGTACTATCGAACAGAAAAATTGTGACTTTATTCGTACTATAGAGTAGACAATGCAACAATTTTGCCATTCGTATTATTGGATATTCGTAATAAAGAGTATACGTACTATTGGACGTCCACTGTATTGCTTTTTTAATCTCAACAAAGCTTTCTTAAAAACATAAACAAAAGCTTTGTATTTCCACTCTCATAAAGAAGCAAAGAAAATAACAATACAAAAGCAACAATTTTTACACGCACACCAGTGTGACCATTTTGGCATTTTTGCAGCTAGATTTAGCATTTTTTATTTTGATTTAGCTGTAAAATTTTAATTTAGCATTTGGCATTTTATTTAGCATTTTTATAAAATGGTTTTAGCATGTTTAGCTTTTTTTGCAATTTTAGTATATAAACAAAAAAAAGAAACATTTTTGCAAAAAAGATTTATATTGGAAATAGGTTTAACCGGAAAAAATCAGAATTAAATGTCTACCCAAACACAAGCAACAAGAAATTAGACACACTGTAATTCAAAATAATGCAAAAAGATTCATGAAGATAAATAACTTAAAATTACGCCAATACAAGTGAATACTTTAAAATGTTGTATTCTAAAATATTTTTCTGGAACCCAATGCTTTTTTAAATTCGAGGTGATAGAAATAATTCAAGAGATTTCATATATTTTTACAAATATGTTCAGTACGCTATTTTACAAACTAATACTTTTTGTTTGCTCATGGAATGAAACATATAATTTTGGAAAAGGCTATGTATGACAGTTAATTAACAAATTTTATTTTTTCCTATACGAAATAAAGAGGTTTTAATTTGTATCATCCTTCAGGAGTTCTTGTTAATTTATTGAAAATAAGTATTGAAAAAAATCAATAATATATAATTAAGACTTTCTCATCCTACTTTCTGTTCTTTTTATTTTTACCAAATTTTTAGTAATTTTGTTGTCACGTTTTTTTTTTTAATTAAAAAAAAATACGTAAATTTCGAAAATATTATTGACAATTTATTCCACAATTACAAACTTACGGATTTGAATATATCTCTCAATTTATTTCATACATTCTCATATATATTTTTCATACCATGAGCAACTAGTGTAATTAATAGAGTTTTAATGTAATTTTTGCATTCAGAAATATTTTAAAGTTAGAGACATTACATATTGCTAAATTTACAAAAATTTTGAAATAATTTTTAGCATTTCTGTTTATCTTAATACCACGGAACTTAATTTTTTACCCTACTCCACTATACTACGTTTGAGTATACTAATCGGTTAAGAATCATTTTCTGAATCGATTAAGCCATGTAAGTCTGACCGTCTGGTAGAGGTTGAAATTTTCAAAACAATAAGCACGTATGCTTTTTGATCCAATGACAAAACCTTTTAAAAATGGTTAAAGTCCGTCCTTTATTTTACCTAGCCCCCATACATATACAAATGTATAAAGCCTTTCTCAGAAAATTAGTTTAAATATATCGGAACCAAGGTTCAATTCAACATAAATGCTTTATTACGAAAAATAAATCAAATTTTATACTCATATGGTCAACCACGGCAGAATATACTTTCTTACTTCTTATAAATTACAATGAATTTCAGTTACAAATTAATATGAATTGTTCATAAAAACACTTAAAAAATTTTAGCATTTTTTTTGGCATTTTAAAATCAATTTAGCATTTTTTCTAGCATTATTTTGGATGGGATTTAGCCGCAACATTTTTTGAGACCTGGTCACACTGACGCACACTCATAGGCGCAATTTACATGAAGACTTTTCAGACGTCTGTTTTTTCCAATTCTCTTTTGAGAATCTTCCAAAAAATCATGAACATTTATACGGTGATTTTTTACATGCAACTATGCATGTCTTTTTTTGATGTTTAATTATATAATCCTTTTTAATTACTTATTCGTAATAAAAACAAAATTAAATTTTTAACATAAAAACCATTTAATTTGATTTAAAAAAATTTAATAACACGCTATAGTATTTTTTTAATGCAAATTTTAATGTTTTCATGTAAAAAAAGACATAATTATTTTTTTACATGAGCATAATATCAACAGTACGAATGAGTTTAAAGAGGAATGTCAAAAACAATCATGAAAATCCCAAATCATGTTTGTTTTCTTACCCCCCCATTCTTCTCTACCCCGCTCACCACCAATCATCGACAAACATGAAAACAGACGTCTGGGCAAACATGAAAAAAATCATCATGTAAATTGGGTGATACACTTTAACATTAATTATACCCACCATCAGGGCTGCCAGATGAATTTTTGAAAAAATCGTCAATTTCCCGATAAATTTTAAAATAATCGTCATTTTGGTTTTAAGAAATCGTAAAAAAAATCGGAGAATATGATAAGCTTAAAATTTTTATAGAAAATTAAAAATATGGTAATGTTTTAAGATGAAATATATTAAAAAAATATATATAATATTAATACATATTTATGTAAAATTCTAAAAATACGGAATATTGTTGCTCAAAATTCAATAAACTTTGAGTTTTTAAGAATATTCGACAGTAATGTTAATTCTTTTCTAATGTTCTCATAATGTTTTCAATGTGCTGGCACTTTTAAAAATATCAAACATAAATACTGCTAAAATTTACATAGTGTTCACATATAGTTTTTAGGTATAGAAACTTGTTCATATTTTACCTTAAATTTCTAAAAGTTTGTTGCATCAAAATATTGCTTGTTTTGGTGCACAAGGAATATTTTAATCTTTTTAAGCAAAAAAACTGTTTGTAAAATTTTTAAAGTTTTTTGTAAACAAGTACTTATCCAGCAAAAAATATTCTTGATTTGGAAGCAATAAATATAACTACTGCATCTTTAAATCCTTCTTCTATTGCATCTTAAAATTATTGCCTTACAAAAAAGATTTTGGAAGGAA
This sequence comes from Lucilia sericata, assembly GCF_015586225.1. NCBI lineage: Eukaryota > Metazoa > Arthropoda > Insecta > Diptera > Calliphoridae > Lucilia > Lucilia sericata. The sequence goes on from NW_023994544.1 coordinate 270,206, forward strand.
TATATTCAGCAATTATTGTTTGTGGTGTAGAAATTGTAGAAACAGCTCTAAAATCACTTAATTTTTGCATCTTTCTAATTTAAATCAATGTTCAGTGTTGGAAAATAATATTAATTCACTGAAATCAGCGCAATTTCAACAATATGAAATATGCACATTTTTGATTCCTTAGGCAGAGCCTCTACGAGAGGAATCCCATATAAAAATCATATATTTTTTCATAACAAGTGCAAGCAGTAACAACTGCTCTCTGCCTTACAAATCTGCTTCCGAGGAAGCACTATTTTTTGCTGGGTAGATATAAAAAGAATAAACTTGGTGAGATTTATTCATAAAATTTAGTTCTTTTACAAAACTTGTTTGTACTGGATTTAACATATACAGTGTGAAAATTTGGTTCAGATCTGTCGATCTCTTCAAAAGTTATAAGAAATAATGTATATAGCATACACATTTAGATGTAAAATATGTTTAAGCTTTGAGAGCTTAAAACACAAAACACTCTTAGAATGTTTTATAATAGCTCTTATAGAATTTAATTTATAGTTTTCATTATAATTTTTATTGAATTCCAAGTTTAATATTAATTTTTTTTCACTGTAAAATAAAAAAAATATAAAATCTTTAATTTTTTTAATTTTTCAAAAATCGTCAGTTTCAAGGAAAAACTCGTCAAATCGTCACTTTGCTATTTTAGAAACGAAGAATCGTTAAAATGACGATAAATCGTCAAATCTGGCAGCTATGTCCACCATCAAAAAAGATGAGGGGTATATTGATTTTATCATTCCGTTTGTAACACATCGAAATATTGGTCATAGACCCACAAAAGTATATGTATTCTTGGTCCTTATTAAATTCTAAGATGATCTAGCCATGTCTGTTCGTTCGTCCGTCCAAACGGAACGAGATAGAGGATTAAAATTTTGTGGATGGGCCCATAATTGACCCTACTCCCCATATAAGGTGTCCTTCAAAAAATTACTGGCTTAAAAATACACAATACAGAAAAGCGATAAAATTCGACACACATTCCTTTTTTTTTATTCGAGTTAAAACCTCTCTACCAAATGTATTGAGGATCGGTCTATAAGAAAATTACTTTAACGATCTTTGCTGACTTAACCCTCTGGGACTGACGTGGATTTTTCTGAACTATTTTACTGACGTGGTCCCTACCAGAAATCATTTTTTGAAAGCTTATATTTTCTTAGATCTACTTTTTAAAACCACTAAAAATATTTCATTTTATAGTTTAAGGGTCTAAGTGGTTATTTATTACAATTTTTTTTTTAATTTCGACACGATAATTCATGTTAAACAGTGTATATTGACATGATTCAAATTGAAAAATCTAATTTTTATGATTTTTTGGTGTCTGGCAGACTACCACGTCAGTCGCCGAGGGTTAAGAATACGTGAAGAGTTATGAAATTTTATATAAGAAACATTTATAGGAACGTAAATCTCCCTACCGAATTTCATGCGAAAAGTGTCGGGAAGTGATATTCGTCTAAACAAATTTTATGAAAAACGGTCAATTATTAACCCTATCTCTCATATAAGGCCCTCTTCAGTTAATTCGATGAGTAATATCACCCTGATGTTTATAGGGGAGCATTCCTTTTAAGGCATACGGTTTGATGGTATGACAATGATTCGACTAAATTGCAGAAATTTGCTCCTTTTAACTTAATTTTAAAAGATTTGTATCGGATTTTTTTAAATTATAAAAACAAACATTTAATTATACAACTGAAATACTTTTTTTGTAATACTTTGCACTTTAACAATATTTAATTATTAATTTAATACGAGCCAAGTGGCTTACGACTTAAATAGAGAGGATGTGAAAACTAACAAGTAAGAGTGTTATATTCGGCTGTGCCGAATCTCATATACCCACCATCAAACTGTATGCCATAAAAGGAATGGAATATGGCTTAAGTCAATTATGGACCGAGCTCTTTTGAACTAACAAAATATTAATTTTTAAAAACCAAATATTTTATTTAAATTTTTAAACCGTTTCAGCGTTATACTCTTATTTTAAATAAGGAAAACTCGTATTTCAATAACCAAAACTCTTTCCTGAAGGGAACCTTTTATAGGGGCTAGGGTCAGTTATAAATGAGTCCTCATTAAATTCGCAATGAAGAATTATGTTCCTAAGTATAAACTTTTTTATGTCGATTTTAATCGCTGTACTTTCAATTATCTGAATTTTCTTCATAAAATTTTCTAAAGAGGAACTCATATGGGGTATGGTCAATTGTTGACCTATCCTCATAACTTTTTTTGTAGACCGATTTTGATTCATATAAAACTTGTTTACATTAAATATCATCGCTGTACTCGAATTTTTATGCCAGTAATTAACGTTAATGTAATTTTATAAAGGGGGCTTGTATGGGGGGTAGAGTGAATTACCGACACATTCCGCATGAAATTCGGAGCGAATTTCAAAATCGTATTTCATAACTCATACTTTTAAGCCAGTAATGATCGTTTACGTATTTTCTGAAGGGCGGTAGGGTAAATTATGGATCGATCCTCCCTAAATTTGGTGGAGAGATTTTGGCACGCATTAAACATATGTGCATCAATTTTCGTCACTACAGTCATATTTTTAAGCCAGTAATGAGCATTATAGTTATTTGCAGAGGGGGTCCTTATATGCGGTCCTTATATGCGGGAAGGGTAATTTATTGGCCGATCCAAAAAAAAATTGGTACAGAGGTTTTGCCTCGTAAGAAACTTACGTGTGTAGCATTTCATCGCTTTACTCATATTTTTAAGACAGTAATGAGCGTTGAAGCTATTTCCTGAAGTGGACCCAATAGCGGGTGTAGGGCCAATTATGGACCTATCCACATAAAAGTTATCAAAAAGATTTTGGCTCGCGAGGAACTTAATTGTGTAAAATGTTTTTGCTATATTCGTAATTTTTAGCCAGTAATGAGCGTTAAAGTCATTTTCAGAAGGGGACCTTATATGGAGGATAGGTTCATTTATGGGCCGATCCTAAAAAAAAATTCGTGGAAAGATTTTGGTTCGTAAGAAACTTACTTATACCGAATTTCATCGCTATACTCGCATTTTTGGAGCTGTAATGAGTGTTAAAGTTATTTTCTAAAGGGGACCTTATATGAGGGGTAGGGTCATTTATGGGCCGATCCTAAAAAAAATTGGTTAAAAGGTTTTGGTTCGTAAGAAACTTACTTATACCGAATTTCATCGCTATACTCGAATTTTTAGGCCAGTAATGAGTGTTAAAGTAATTTTCTGAAGGGGACCATATATGAGGGGTAGGGTCATTTATGGGCCGATCCTCAAAAAATTTGGTAGAAAGATTTTGGCTCATATGAAACTTATTTATGTCGAATTTCATCGCTATAATCGTACTTCTAAAGCAGTTATGTCCGTTAAAGCTGTTTTTTGGAGGTCCACTTGTATGGGGACTGTCTAGCTCCTCTCGTGTGGTCCCTATCGTGATTTCAACAGACAGACGGACGGTCAGACGGACGGACATGGCTAGATCGTCTTAGAATTTAATATGGACCCGGAATATATATACTTTTATGGGTCTATGGCCAATATTTCGATGTGTTACAAACCACCATCTTTTTTGATGGTGGGTATAAAAAGGAATAGATGAATTCAAGAGTTACCAGATTCTGTGCTATTAAGATAGATAAGAAGGCTTGCCATATTAGTGATGTAATTGAAATTCCGGGGGAGTTTCCAGTTTTTCCTAGCGAGCGCATCCCCGGGTGGCATATAGGGGGTGGTGATGTTTAGTTTCACTCAAGCTGAGGGAGGGCATATTGTCCACCTCCTGGGAATGTTATATTCCTAGCGGACCAAAAAACTAAAAAAAAAACAAATATGGAAAATAAAAATAAAACAAGTAAAAGTGCTATATTCGGCTAAACATGTTTAACATGTTTAACACTATCCGCATTAAATTCGACACGTAAGACTCTTACTTATGTCATACTTCATCTCTACACACTTATGTGTGTCGAATTTCATTCCTATACTCGTATTTTTAAGACAGTAATTAGCGTTAAAGTCATTTTCTGAAGGGGACCTTATATCGAGGGTAGGGTCAATTATTGAACGATCCACATAAAATTTAGTTCAGATATTTTGACTCGCATGAAACTTATGTGCGTCCAATTTCATCGCTATATTCGTAATTTTAAGCCAGTAATGAGCGTTAAAGTCAATTATTAAAGGGGACCTTAAATGGGGGGTAGAGTCAATTATGGACCGATCCACATAAAATTTAATAGACAGATTTTGGCTCGTATGGAACTTATGTGTGTCCAATTTCATCGCTATACTCGTATTTTTAAGCCAGTAATGTAATAAATTTTTTGAAGGGGAACTTATATGGGGAGTAGGATTAATTATGGACCGATCCATATAAAATTTTGTATAGAGATTTTGACTCGCATGAAACTTATTTGTGTCGAATTTCATCGCTAAATTCTTATTTTTAAGCCAGTAATGAGCGTTATAGCGCTTTTCCGAAGGGACCTTGTACACACAGAAAACAGATTTGTTGGAAATCGGTGGTAATTACAGAAATTTAATAACATTAACAAAAATTTGGTGTTAACTATTAAAAGTCTTACATCATAACAGTTTTTTTATAGCTAGACCTATAAAAATATAATTGTAATAGAATTGAAGTTCCAATAAATATTTAAGTAGTTATCATAAACGAAACATACGTTTATCAAAACTATTGAATAAATTCGGTAGATGTAATGGTAATAATTCAGCAAATTTATAAGTGAAATCCAAATATTGGTGTTTGCAATCAAATTTTATAAATTCCAACTGAATAAATAGTAGCTTTTTTTGACATTGAAAAAATAAATTAAAATTGTTATTAAAAAATAATTCGAATTTCGAGAAATTAGGAAATGGATGCAAACGTTTTTATCTCAGCAGCTTGACGTTAATGGTAAGTTCTAAGAAGATATCTTATGATTTGCATGTGCATATATGAACTGTAATGATTATGTATTTACATACATATGTACATACATGTATGTATTCAATTTGCTACATTGTCCTTTTAGGTTTACAATATTGTGCATCAAATGTCCGTAATATGTGGCTTAAATACATTACAAGGTATCGCCCTCTCAAATACCTCTCTTATGCTGGTATAAAGAAGAAAGAGTCCAGAAATGGCGAAGGATAACACCATAATTTCTATTATTAATATTAATTGTGGTCATAGGCTGATAATTCGTATATAATATTTAAGATAAAATGACACAGAACGACAAATTTTAACCCAGAGTACTAATTATACTTTTCTAAAGGATTTGGCAAAGCTGAATCCGAATCTGTCATCAAAATTTCTACATCACATCTGGGATTCGATATCATGTCTTGAAGTTTGAAAAATCTCTATTTTTAGCACTTTTTGAGACAACTTTATCTTACAATGTTGTATGTTATCATCTGAAAGTACATTCTGTCAACTTTAAAATGTGACATATCTTTTTTCTTTTTCGAGATATCTTTGCCTAAAGCTTGATAAAAAAAAAAAATAAATTGACAAAAACTGCATTTTTTCGCACATTTCGCCTTTATATTACATTTTTTATGTTATAAGTTATATATTCCCAATTTTTACATTTTTGCCTATATAATACTTTTTGAATTGCTGTAATTGCTGAGATATCATCCATTGAAGTTGACGGACGGACAGACATCGTTAAATGGAATAAGATTTTGTATTGATTGGACCATAGGTGTGGATCCAATATTTTTGTTGTAAACAATATTTACAAAGCATAATACCCTCCGCATTATAGTACTGTAGGCTATTAATACCATGAATATACCGAAAACAATGTGTTTTTAAGCTTTAGGTAAAGATAAGAAGAGAAAAGATATGTTAGATGATAGGCAGAATGGACTTTCAGATGGTGTACAATATTTTATAAATAAGATTGACTTAGCGCTGTCAATCTCAAAAAAGGACAAAAATGGTGTTTTCCAAACTCCTGGAAACGATATCTCAAATCCCAGATGTGATGTAGAAAATTTGGATTCAGCATGGCTCAATCCTTTAGAAAGGTATAACTCAGGGTTCTCTGACCGGTTCTGACCGATTGGTGTATGATACATAGATATGTATATCTCATGAATATAAATGATCAATAATCTCATGGAAAAAATTTTGTGTTCTTATCAACCTATGACCATTTTATTCTATGTATTTCGATAAATAAAATAATTAATAAAAGCTATTTTAAAACCAAAAACAAAAATAAAACGTTAGTTATTATTATTTAATCCAACCAATAGTTTCGGTTACTAACACCGAATTCGAATTTGTTATTCAGTTGTGTGTACCAATAATTCAGCAAGAGAACATTGCTTCTACCATATATTCGGCTATTCTAATCGAATTTTAGTATAGTTGTTGCAACCGACCAAATTCGATTGGCAACAAATTCGGTTATCACAACGAATATGTTTTCTGTGTATGTATAAAATTTCGTAGGGTGATTTTGGCTCATATGAAACTTATTTGTTTCGAATTTCATCGCTATACTCGTACTTTTAAAACAGATATGCACGTTAAAGCTGTTTTTTGGGGGTCCACTTGTATGGGGGCTATCCGAAAACGTTGACCGATATTGCTCATTTTCAATACCAAACAAACCTGAAAAATTTCAACCCTCTAGCTCATTCCGTTCGGACTCTATCGTGCTTTCAACAGACAGACGGACAGACATGGCTAGATCGTCTTAGCAGTTAATAAGGACCCAGAATATATATACTTTTATGGGCCTATGACCAATATTTCGATGTGTTAGAAACGGAATGACAAAATCAATATACGCCCATCTTTTTTGATGGTGGGTATAAAAATCGATATTTGGTAGGAAATATAAGTGATCACAGATTAAGTGAACTCAATATTAACGAAGTTATAGAGGTTTTTAGTATTGACTCAATTTTAGTACCAAAAATCGATATTTGGTAGTAAATATAAGTGATCACAGACTAACGCGTTTTTTCGCAAAAAACTCAATATTAATGAAGTTATAAAGGTTTTTAGTTTTGACTTAATTTTAGTAACAAAAATCGATATTTGGTAGGAAATATAAGTGATCACAGCTTAACGCATTTTTCCCAAAAAACTCAATATTAACGAAGTAATTGAGGTTTTTAGTTTGGATTCAATCGTTATTTGGTAGGAAATATAAGTGATCACAGATTAACGCGTTTTTCCTCAAAAAACTCGTTATTAACGAAGCTATAGAGGTTTTTGGTTTTGACTTAATTTTAGTATCATAAATCGTTATTTGGTAGGAAATATAAGTGATCACAGATTAATGCGATTTTCTCAAAAAACTCAATATTACCTAAGTTATAGAGGTTTTTAGTTTTAACTCAAAATACCAAAAATCGTTATTTGGTAGGAAATACAAATGATCACAGATTAACGCATTTTTCTCAAAAAACTCAATAGTAACGAAGTTATTGAGGGTTTTAGTTTTGACTCAATTTTAGTATAAACAAGTAAGAGTGTTATATTCGGCTATGCCGAATCTTATGTACCCACCATCAAATCACTGCCATATAAATAAACTTTGATATTTTGAATATTTTATTATTATATATCGATACTAATTGAATATCAGGGTAATATTTGAAATAGTTCTCTTAATGGGGGTTCAACAATTGACAGTGAAGATTTCGGATTTGACGGTAGGAAGATTTTAGTTCCTTATTTATTTCAAATTTTATAGTTCTACTTATATTTTTAAGCCAGTAATGAACATTAAAGCCATTTTCTTAAAGGGACCTTATACAGGGTTAGGGTTAATTATGGACCGATCCTCATAAAATATGGTAGAGAGATTTTAGCTTAAATTTAGTTTATGTCGAATAGCATTGGGGTATTCGTATTTTTAGCCAGTTAAAGTAATTTTCTTAAGGGGACCTTATATGGTGGGTAAGATTAATTATGAACCGATCATCCCTAAATCTCGTAGAACGATTTTTATTTATACAAATCATATTTATGTATAATTTCCAAGCAGTAATGAGCGTTGTAGTCATTTTCGGTGGGGTAATTATGGACTGATCCTCGTAAAAATTGGTAGAGAGATTTCGGTTCCTATAGAACTTATCAATGTTGAATTTCATCGCTGTACTCGCATTTTTAAGCCAGTAATGAGCGTTAAAGTATTTTTCTGATGGGGACCTTAAATGGGGGGTAGGGTCAATTATGGGCCGACCCCCGCAACATTAGCTCAATTATGGACCGATCCACAAAAAAATTTGTGGAAAGGTTTTGACTCCTAAGATACTAACTTATGCCAAATTTCTTCGCTATACTCGTATTTTTACGCCAATAAAGCGTTAAAGTCATTTTCTGAAGGGGACCTTATATGGAGGGTAGGGTCAATTATGGACCGATTCACACAAAATTTGGTGGAGAGATATTGGCTTGCATGAAACTTATGTGTGTCGAATTTCATCGCTATATTCGTATTTTGAAGCCAGTAATCAGCTTTTAAGTCATTTTTTAAAGGGGACCTTATATGGGGGGTAGGGCCAATTATGGTCCTATATCCGCCATAATTCAGAATTTTATTTAAGAAGTCAAAAAACTGACCTATGCGAAATTTTGCTTCATAAACAACGAATTTGTGAATGTTTGAAGCTCTTTATACAATATTCCGGGGGGTACATTTGTATGGGGGCTATGTGAAGTCGTTGACCGATTTTGCACATTTTCAATACCAAACATTTATGATCAATAGAAAATATTTTGGGAAAATTTCATCTCAATATCTCTTTTTTTGGGGACGCTATCGTGCCAACAACAGACAGACGGACGGACATATAATTCGATATTATTTCGATGTGTTACACATGGAATGACAAAATCAATATACACCCCATCTTTTTTGATGGTGGGTATAAAAATCGATATTTGGTAGGAAATATAAGTGATCACAGATTAACGGGCTTTTCTCAAAAACTCAATATTAACGGTGTTATTGAGGTTTTTAGTTTTTACTCAACTTTAGTACCAAAAATCGATATTTGGTAGGAAATATAAGTGATCACAGATTAACGCGTTTTTCTCAAAAAACTCAATATTAACGAAGTTATTGAGGTTTTTAGTTTTGACTCAATTTTAGTACCAAAAATCGATATTTGGTAGGAAATATAAAACCCAATATTAACGAAGTTATTAAGGTTTTTAGTTTTGACTCAATTTTAGTACCAACAAGTGAGAGTGTTATATTCGGCTGTGGCGAATTTCATATACCCACCATCAAACCGTAGGCCTTAAAAGGATATTACTCATCAAATTAACCGATGAGGATAATAAGGTTACATCTAATATCATATCCCGACACTTTCCGCATGAAATTGAGTAGGAAGATTTATGTTCCTATAAATGCTTTTTATATAAAATTGCATCATTGAAACTTATGTGTGTCGAATTTCATGACTATACTCGTGTTTTTAAGCCAGTAATGAGCGTTAAAGTCATATTCTGAAGGGAACCTTATATGGGAGGTAGGGTAAATTATGGATCGATCAACATAAAATTAGGTAGAGAAGTTTTTGAACATAAGAGACTTACTTATGTCAAATTTCATTTCAATACCAAACAAACCTTACCTATAGAGAATATTTTTGGAAAATTTCAATCCTCTATCTCGCTCCGTTCGGACTCTATCAACAGACAGACAGACAACGGACGGACAGACGGACAGACATGGCTAGATCGTCTTAGAATTCAATAAGGACCCAGAATATATATGACCAATATTTCGACGTGTTACAAACGGAATGACAAAATCAATATACCCCCATCTTTTTGATGGTGGGTATAAAGTTGTAAGTTACGGTGCAGGGCCTAAATAACCCAGTACCGGCGGCAAGTGTTGATCTACTCGCGAGTAACGTGTCGTCGTCAATCGCGAGCAAATGTCTACTACAGAGGTGGGTAAATTGGCCTCCGTGGCGGATAATGCGTCAAGTGTACATCATGACATTGGCAAAAACATAGGGGTGAAAGGGAAGGATGTACTCGGAGAGAGCTCTAAGCTACCTCAACCTTTAAATATATGTGAGGGCTCCGACTTTGATGGCTCAGATGATAATAACAACACCATTATAGCAGATCCAAAAAAGGATGAAGTAGAGCAAATGATGAAAGAGGTGAGCGATAGCATAGCTAAACTACCTATTACTAAGAAAGTCTAAGACGCTTCGAATTTTCGATATTTTTTTCCTTTTAGACCTTTAACCCAAAGGAACTAAATATTTAAATGTAATTTCAAGTCAAAACTTTTCTACTTTTTGTATTTTTGAAAAGTCGATTTTTCGACTTTTTGCGATATATGAAAAGTCGACTTTTCGAACTCTTTTTAATATCGATTTTTTTCTGACTTTTTCCGACTAATTTCAACTTTCCGATTTTTTCCACTTTTTTTAACTTTTTGACATTTTTGACGCGTTTTGACTTATAAACCTTTTTTCAACTATATTCCGAAAGAATATGAATATTTTAATGTAATTTCACAACCAAAACTTATATCGCAACACAGCAAAAACTTTCTTTACAGATAAGGTCATTTCCGATTTTTATTCGACTTTTTTCGACATTTATTTTTTTACTAGATACTAGTCGACGTACTGACTTTCTTAGTACAAAAAAATTCGACTACTTTTCGACTCTTTCCGACAAAAATTCGATTTTTCGATTATTTTTAAGTCGATTGGAAATCAAATACATACATGAAGTAGTGGATTTATAAATATGGAGAAAAGTTTCTGACAGTCGTTACACATTTTGTAAAAGTGGTTTTGAATACGAATTGAAAAAAATTTTAAGTATTTTGAAGAATTTTGTTTGATTAATTTATATGATGTACACATATCGACTAGAAAATTTTGCTCGGTGCATTTTACAAGTAAGGATAAGATATTTAATATCTTACCTATATTTTAACAAGTTACATATTTAACAATATATTACATATAAAAATATCTTATCTGAATCATCATAAATAAAACTCACAACAATTTTGATAATCAGTAAACATTTACACTTTCATCTCTACCAATATGTTAAATAAAGGAAATTTTGATTTCTATTAAAAGTTATAGCAAATTCTTAATAAATAGTAAATTTATAGCAATTTACAATCGAATATGAAGCGAAAAATTTATATCATATTGCGATGAAATAATAATATTTTAACAATAAATATTTTTACACTTTTTGTTGTAATCAACTAGTCTAATTAGTTTTGTTATTCAAATTATTATTTCCATTAAAACACAATTGTCACTACATCACTAATATGGCAAGCCTATCTAAATAGTAAAGCATCTGGTAACACTTGATTTCCTTTATTCCTTCTTAGTTTTCACTTCCACTCCACTTAAGTCGTACGGTCAGCCATTGGGCTCTTGTTACATTAATAATTAAATATAGTTAAAGTGAAAATTATTTCATAACAAGTGCTTCAATTGTTTAATTAAGTGTTTGTTATTATAATTTAAATGAAATCCCATAGAAATCTGTTCAAATTAAGTTAAATAGAGGAAATGAAATTGCAAATTCTTGCAATTTAGCGGAGTCATTGTGAAAAAAAAATCATGTATTTTAATGTGTATGAGTGTGCGTCAAATAATTGTTGTTTATGTTTTTTTCGTGCTTCTTTAATTTGAGAGAAAAAAGCTTTTTGTTTTCTATTTTGAAGAAGAAAGCTGTTGAGCAGTGTGACCATTTTGGCCATTTTGGCATTTTTGCAGCTAGATTTAGCATTTTTTATTTTGATTTAGCTGTAAAATTTTAATTTAGCATTTGGCATTTTATTTAGCATTTTTATAAAATATTTTTAGCATTTTTAGCTTTTTTTGCAATTATAGTATATAAACAAAAAAAGACAAATTTTTGCAAAAAAGATTTATATTGGAAATAGGTTTAACCGGAAAAAATCAGAATTAAATGCAAAAAGATTCATGAAGATAAATAACTTAAAATTACGCCAATACAAGTGAATACTTTAAAATGATGTATTCTAAAATATTTTTCTGGAACCCAATGCTTTTTTAAATTCGAGGTGATAGAAATAATTCAAGAGATTTCATATATTTTTGCAAATACGTTCAGTACGCTATTTTACAAACTAATACTTTTTGTTTGCTCATGGAATGAAACATATAATTTTGGAAAAGGCTATGTATGACGGTTAATTAACAAATTATATTTTTTCCTATACGAAAAAAGAGGTTTTAATTTTTATCATCCTTCAGGAGTTTTTGTTAATTTATTGAAAATAAGTATTGAAAAAAATCAATAATATATAATTAAGACTTTCTCATCCTACTTTCTGTTCTTTTTATTTTTACCAAATTTTTAGTAATTTTGTTGTCACGTTTTTTTTTTTTTAATTAAAAAAAAATACGTAAATTTCGAAAATATTATTGACAATTTATTCCACAATTACAAACTTACGGATTTGAATATATCTCTCAATTTATTTCATACATTCTCATATATATTTTTCCGAAAAAATCTTGGAAGTATGAGTTATAAACCTGACATCTACTCACCGAAATTTAAAATTATTTCACCATTTTTAAAGTGTTTTGAGGAACACAAATAAAATTGTTTATATAAAAAAGTAAAACTAGAATTATTATACTTTTCCTTCCGAAAACACATATAGGTTTTATACCATGAGCAACTAGTGTAATTAATAGAGTTTTAATGTAATTTTTGCATTCAGAAATATTTTAAAGTTAGAGACATTACATATTGCTAAATTTACAAAAATTTTGAAATAATTTTTAGCATTTCTGTTTATCTTAATACCACGGAACTTATTTTTTTACCCTACTCCACTATACTACGTTTGAGTATACTAATCGGTTAAGAATCATTTTCTGAATCGATTAAGCCATGTAAGTCTGACCGTCTGGTAGAGGTTGAAATTTTCAAAACAATAAGCAAGTATGCTTTTTGATCCAATGACAAAACCTTTTAAAAATGGTTAAAGTCCGTCCTTTATTTTACCTAGCCCCCATACATATACAAATGTATAAAGCCTTTCTCAGAAAATTAGTTTAAATATATCGGAACCAAGGTTCAATTCAACATAAATGCTTTATTACGAAAAATAAATCAAATTTTATACTCATATGGTCAACCACGGCAGAATATACTTTCTTACTTGATATAAATTACAATGAATTTCAGTTACAAATTAATATGAATTGTTCATAAAAACACTTAAAAAATTTTAGCATTTTTTTTGGCATTTTAAAATCAATTTAGCATTTTTTCTAGCATTATTTTGGATGGGATTTAGCCGCAACATTTTTTGATACCTGGTCACACTGCTGTTGAGAGTAAAAAAGCTATGTTTGCCAAGTAAATCTGTGTTTAGCGTTTAAATAAAAGCTTGAATGAGTGTAAAAAAGTAATGTTTTTCAGCGAGTATTGCAATGTATTATTATTAGTTATGTCGGTGAGTTTCTATGTTAGTTAGTTAGTTAGTTAGTTAGTTAGTTAGTTAGTCAGTTAGTTAGTTAGTTAGTTAGTAGTTAGTTAGTAGTTAGTTAGTTAGTTAGTAGTTAGTAGTTAGTTAGTTAGTTAGTAGTTAGTTAGTTAGTAGTTAGTTAGTTAGTTAGTAGTTAGTTAGTTAGTTTAGTTAGTTAGTTAGTTAGTTAGTTAGTTAGTTAGTTAGTTAGTTAGTTAGTTAGTTAGTTAGTTAGTTAGTTAGTTAGTTAGTTAGTTAGTTAGTAGTTAGTTAGTTAGTTAGTTAGTTAGTTAGTTAGTAGTTAGTTAGTTAGTTAGTTAGTAGTTAGTTAGTTAGTTAGTTAGTAGTTAGTTAGTTAGTTAGTAGTTAGTTAGTTAGTTAGTTAGTTAGTTAGTTAGTGTTAGTTAGTAGTTAGTAGTTAGTTAGTAGTTAGTTAGTTAGTTAGTTAGTTAGTTAGTTAGTTAGTTAGTTAGTTAGTTAGTTAGTTAGTTAGTTAGTTAGTTAGTTAGTTAGTTAGTTAGTTAGTTAGTAGTTAGTTAGTTAGTTAGTTAGTTAGTTAGTTAGTTAGTTAGTTAGTTAGTTAGTTAGTTAGTTAGTTAGTAGTTAGTTAGTTAGTTAGTTAGTTAGTTAGTTAGTTAGTTAGTTAGTTAGTTAGTTAGTTAGTTAGTTAGTTAGTTAGTTAGTAGTTAGTTAGTTAGTTAGTTAGTTAGTTAGTTAGTTAGTTAGTAGTTAGTTAGTTAGTTAGTTAGTTAGTTAGTTAGTAGTTAGTTAGTTAGTTAGTTAGTTAGTTAGTTAGTTAGTTAGTTAGTTAGTTAGTTAGTTAGTTAGTTAGTTAGTTAGTTAGTTAGTTAGTTAGTTAGTTAGTTAGTTAGTTAGTTAGTTAGTTAGTTAGTTAGTTAGTAGTTAGTTAGTTAGTAGTTAGTTAGTTAGTTAGTTAGTAGTTAGTTAGTTAGTTAGTTAGTTAGTTAGTTAGTTAGTAGTTAGTTAGTTAGTTAGTTAGTTAGTTAGTTAGTTAGTTAGTTAGTTAGTTAGTTAGTAGTTAGTTAGTTAGTTAGTTAGTTAGTTAGTAGTTAGTTAGTTAGTTAGTTAGTTAGTTAGTTAGTTAGTTAGTTAGTTAGTTAGTAGTTAGTTAGTTAGTTAGTTAGTTAGTTAGTTAGTTAGTTAGTTAGTTAGTTAGTTAGTTAGTTAGTTAGTAGTTAGTTAGTTAGTTAGTTAGTTAGTTAGTTAGTTAGTTAGTTAGTTAGTTAGTTAGTTAGTTAGTTAGTTAGTTAGTTAGTAGTTAGTTAGTTAGTTAGTTAGTTAGTTAGTTAGTTAGTAGTAGTTAGTTAGTTAGTTAGTTAGTTAGTTAGTTAGTTAGTTAGTAGTAGTTAGTTAGTTAGTTAGTTAGTTAGTTAGTTAGTTAGTTAGTTAGTTAGTTAGTAGTTAGTTAGTTAGTTAGTTAGTTAGTTAGTTAGTTAGTTAGTTAGTTAGTTAGTTAGTTAGTTAGTTAGTAGTTAGTTAGTTAGTTAGTTAGTTAGTTAGTTAGTTAGTTAGTTAGTAGTAGTTAGTTAGTTAGTTAGTTAGTTAGTAGTAGTTAGTTAGTTAGTTAGTTAGTTAGTTAGTTAGTTAGTTAGTTAGTTAGTTAGTTAGTTAGTTAGTTAGTTAGTTAGTTAGTTAGTTAGTTAGTTAGTTAGTTAGTTAGTTAGTTAGTTAGTAGTTAGTTAGTTAGTATACTGCAAATAATTCATATTTCTATGGAAAACATTTTCTAGCTACTTTTTGCATTATATTATTTTATAGTAAAAATTCTTAACATTTGAACATATTAAATGCGACATATAAATTTGAACAATTTTATGTTGATTAATAATAATTTTGGGAGTCTACGACCAAAAGAAAATCCTTAACGGTTAATGCATATGCTTTGTTCATTAAAAATATGCATTAAAAACTAAAATATATTAATGAAAAATATTGTCTCAAACATTAAGTATTTATAATCAATTTGCTATGCAACCATATTTTAAATAAGCCTCATTATATAGCTAAAATACCAAACTGCAACATGTAGTAAATTTACAAAAATTTGGCGCCTAGAGAGACGTTCTCCTTAACAACTTATTTTCAAATTAGACTCGTATTTACACATGATCAGTTGAATTGTAAAACAAAATATTATTTAAATTTGCAAACTACTTCTTGCTATGCTCTACTAAATATTTAGAATTTCTTAATTATACGCTATTCTACAAAATTTACAAGTAGACAAAAATTACAATTTGTAAAAAACGAAAATTAACAACTGAAAATTTAACAAGTGTTTTAGTCTCAGTTTCATTTTTTATTCGTTTCATTATTATTCTTGTTATTATTTTAGCAGTTATAAAAACAATAATAATAACGGTGTGGCACATTGCATTTGTGCAACTGTTACAATGTTTTTTTTCTGTTTTGTTTTAAAGCAAAGAAAAATAACTAAACTTCTATTTAAACTACAACTTAAGTAATCAATTGATAGCGAAACATGCTGCAGCATATTATAAGTAATATTTATAAAAAAACAATTTGCAACAATGCCAGGCGCTCAACAGCGATTAAAATAATTTCTTAAAATTTAAACACAAAAATGTTGTTATGAGTTTTATTTTGATTTTCGTTATTGGGCTTAAGTGTTTTAAGGCCCAGTTAATTTTTATCTGCATACGATCGCGTGTCACAACTAGTTAAATTAGTTTGGTTTAAAAAAAAAAAACTAATTTTAAAATATTTTCTGGTATTTCCTATAATAATTGAAAATGTTAGAAGCAAATAAATGATCGGCGAGTTAGTTAAACTGAATTACTACATATTTTGGTTTTCATTATCATCAGTTAATGGCTGATAGGGATTAAAACCGGACTATTCTAAAAATCTTGGTTTTTGGGACCGGTTCTAGTTCTAACACTTTATATTTATATATGATTACTTTCACTTAAACTCGTGATATGCAAGAAGAGTAGAATAATCCTGTGACAAGCTCGTTTTAAATGCAACGTTTCCGATGTTCTTGCTTACCATTTTCATGTAATATTTTTTACTTTACTCGATATCTATCGTTAGGTTCGAAATTCCTTCATTCCCACTCAGAAACAACTTTTCAAATTCTTACCGCTTCTGTGTTGATCTTGGACGAAACTGTTTCCCCGATCAGGTATTCATACTACCTGATAGAAACTCTATGACTGGAAGCGTTTTAGATCGTATTGCGTACCCTCCAACTAAAATTCCTACAGAAACTGTTATGAATGTTATATCTTGATACAAGCCCCTTTCATGATCTGGAATGTCTCAAAATGTGTCATTAACAATTTAATAAAACTTTTTTTAAATATCGGTTAAATTGCGGAAAATAATGCTATTCAAAGGTTATTAGGACATTTTGAGCGTATGGAGATTTCTGGCGTTTTTCTCTATCTTAATTTAGTCTAGTCTATAGTCTAGTCTAGTCTAGTCTATAGTCTAGTCTATAGTCTAGTCTATAGTCTAGTCTATAGTCTAGTCTATAGTCTAGTCTATAGTCTAGTCTATAGTCTAGTCTATAGTCTAGTCTATAGTCTAGTCTATAGTCTAGTCTATAGTCTAGTCTATAGTCTAGTCTATAGTCTAGTCTATAGTCTAGTCTATAGTCTAGTCTATAGTCTAGTCTATAGTCTAGTCTAGTCTAGTCTATAGTCTAGTCTAGTCTAGTCTATAGTCTAGTCTATAGTCTAGTCTATAGTCTAGTCTATAGTCTAGTCTATAGTCTAGTCTATAGTCTAGTCTATAGACTAGTCTATAGTCTAGTCTATAGTCTAGTCTATAGTCTAGTCTATAGTCTAGTCTATAGTCTAGTCTATAGTCTAGTCTATAGTCTAGTCTATAGTCTAGTCTATAGTCTAGTCTATAGTCTAGTCTATAGTCTAGTCTATAGTCTAGTCTATAGTCTAGTCTATAGTCTAGTCTATAGTCTAGTCTATAGTCTATAGTCTAGTCTATAGTCTAGTCTATAGTCTAGTCTATAGTCTAGTCTATAGTCTAGTCTATAGTCTAGTCTATAGTCTAGTCTGTAGTCTAGTCTACAGTCTAGTCTATAATCTAGTATATTGTCTAGTCTTTAGTCTAGTCTATAGTCTAGTCTATAGTCTAGTCTATAGTCTAGTCTATAGTCTAGTCTATAGTCTAGTCTATAGTCTAGTCTATAGCCTAGCCTATAGTCTAGTCTATAGTCTAGTCTATAGCCTAGTCTATAGCCTAGTCTATAGTCTAGTCTCTAGTCTAGTCTATAGTCTAGTCTATAGTCTAGTCTATAGTCTGGTCTATAGTCTAGTCTATAGTCTGGTCTATAGTCTAGTCTATAGTCTAGTCTATAGTCTAGTCTATAGTCTAGTCTATAGTCTAGTCTAGAGTCTAGTCTATAGTCTAGTCTATAGTCTAGTCTATAGTCTAGTCTATAGTCTGGTCTATAGTCTAGTCTATAGTCTAGTCAATAGTCTAGTCTATAGTCTAGTCTATAGTCTAGTCTATAGTCTAGTCTAGAGTCTAGTCTATAGTCTAGTCTATAGCCTAGTCTATAGCCTAGTCTATAGTCTAGTCTATAGTCTAGTCTATAGTCTAGTCTATAGTCTGGTCTATAGTCTAGTCTATAGTCTGGTCTATAGTCTAGTCTATAGTCTAGTCTATAGTCTAGTCTATAGTCTAGTATATAGTCTAGTCTAGAGTCTAGTCTATAGTCCAGTCTATAGTCTAGTCTATAGTCTAGTCTATAGTCTAGTCTATAGTCTAGTCTATAGTCTAGTCTATAGTCTAGTCTATAGTCTAGTCTATAGTCTAGTCTATAGTCTAGTCTATAGTCTAGTCTATAGTCTAGTCTATAGCCTAGCCTATAGTTAAGTCTATAGTCTAGTCTATAGTATAGTCTAGTCTATAGCCTAGTCTATAGCCTAGTCTATAGTCTAGTCTCTAGTCTAGTCTATAGTCTAGTCTATAGTCTAGTCTATAGTCTGGTCTATAGTCTAGTCTATAGTCTGGTCTATAGTCTAGTCTATAGTCTAGTCTATAGTCTAGTCTATAGTCTAGTCTAGAGTCTAGTCTATAGTCTAGTCTATAGTCTAGTATATAGTCTAGTCAATAGTCTAGTCTATAGTCTAGTCTATAGTCTAGTCAATAGTCTAGTCTATAGTCTAGTCTATGGTCTAGTCTATAGTCTAGTCTATAGTCTAATCTATAGTCTATTCAATAGTATAGTCTATAGTCTAGTCTATAGTCTTGTCTATAGTCTAGTCTTTAGTCTAGTCTATAGTCTAGTCTATAGTCTAGTCTATAGTCTAGACTATGGTCTGGTCTATAGTCTAGTCTATAGTCTAGTCTATAGTCTAGTCTATAGTCTAGTCTATAGTCTAGTCTATAGTCTAGTCTATAGTCTAGTCTATAGTCTAGTCTATAGTCTAGTCATAGTATAATAGTAGTATAAACATATCCCTCATATAAAGCCCCTTGAATTTTTTAAATCTTTACTGATTTAAAAAAAAAATTACAATATAGCAAAGAAAATCTTGCATCTAGTGTAGTCTAGTCTATAGTCCAGTCTACAGTATAATTTAGTCTATTGTGTAGTTTAGGCTATAGTATTGTCAGAAATTACTTTAAGTATATTTGAAAGTAGCCCTCATATAAAGTCCCCTGAGATTTTTAAATCCTGTTACTCTCTGGTTTTATTAATGTAATTATACCAATGAACACCGAGGGCAATCATCTTTAATTAACTTCAAATTTACGAATCCAACGTTGATTGTTGCCTAATATGTGTAATACTCCTATAAGTTTCCTTTCTTGCGTAGGGTGCAAATGCTAATTATAAACTGCTTCTAAAGTGCACAAAAGAATACATGCGGTGGTTTTTGTTTTCTTTTAAATTTTGTTTTTAATTTTTTACTTGTTATAATTAATTATCGGGGAAACCAAAATATGCAAATGCATTTTTTTGTGGTGCGTCGTATAGACTCATGGATAAGATATTTACACGTTTCAGACCAATTTAAGAATTTTGGCATCGAGCATAATTTTGCATGATTTGATTTTTGTAGCATATTGAAGGCATATTTTGATGTTTTTCGCTTTTTTTCACTTTTAATCTTCTTTTCAAATTTTTTTTATTTAAAATATTTAGTTTTTTTTTTTAAATTTCTTAACCTATTTTACAATTTTGAAAAAATTATTTTCGTTTGTAAAAAATACATTAGTCTCATGAAAACCATTGTTATAGTTTTTAGCATTAAATTTTAAATCGGACATAAAATCGATTACTTTGGATTTCATCAGACCAATCAATTTTTATGGTTTAAAAAACTAGTATTGATAATTATTGGATTTTATGACAACACCGATTAAAATGTCACTTTATAAGCTATGAATACAATTGGAAGAAATGTGTCAAACTTTGTCGTTTGAAATATGTTTTTTTTGGGGACCAAAAGGCTTCATGCTATTTATTGGTTATCTGAACGTAAAACTGAATTCTATTAAACTAGTTCTTCAAACTATGAGATGAATCAATTATAAAAAAATCTTGTAGAATGAAAAATGACATTAAACATTTATTATTTCATTACAATTTCAGTCTTTTTGAGCTTTTCAATGCACTATGGTTCAAACTACCAGTTTTCCTGTGCGAAATTCAAATTTTGGAACAGTGAATATAATTAATTTTTTGATATCATCCTATTACTAATACACCAATATATTCAAATTCGCAATTGATTTTTGCGAAATGCTAAACACTGTTCTATTGCACGCAGTCAAAGTTATCGTTTCAAAACATTTTTAAATTTTTGTTTGTAGAGTCTATATTTTATCGTTATTTTTAAACGTTATTTCTGGAAAGTGTGTAAAAAATTCTCAATAACTTTTAAATGGAAAACACTTAGAGGTGTCATTATATAATAAAATAATATACCTTTACTTCAAAAAAGTAAATATTTAAAAAAGAAACTTAATAAAATAATTAATTGTGTCTCTATCTAACTTTTAAGGAAATTCAATTGTTCAAAATTTTATAAATATTTGTTCTACAAAAGAATCATTATCGTATCGATCCGTTTAAACTTTAATAGTAGTTCTCGGATTATGAATGTCAAAAGAATTGTTTTGTATCGCCTTATATTAAAAATATGTACATCTTAAAGTGTTCTTCAATTTTAATATGATAAATTAAACGCACGGCTACTTAAATAATGTTTAATTTTTCACTTACATCTTTTAATAATTAAAATATCTACTTAAATCTAATTTTGAAATAATTATGAGTAAATTTTGCATTTGACACCTTATATTGAATAGTTGAGTGGCAGATAACAATTTAATAACACTTTAAATCAATCATTTTTAATTACTCAAGGGTTCTTGATGAAAATGTTTAGAAGTATTTTTAGCTCATTGAACATTGTATAGGAAACTATAAAAAAACTTTTGGCATATATTTAGGCTTAATGATATGAAAATGGAAAAAGCTTTAATATAAAGCTTTTAATAAAATAGAACTCATTTACTGTAGTAATGTAAATTAAATGAATGTAATGTTAATTACAGGTTAAATATAAGTTCTTCTATTCAGTTCTCAAGTATTTAAGAAAGAAATTTGAAAAATTTCTTTCAAATTTTTTAGACCTTTACCCTAGACCTTTACCTATAGACTATTGTCTAGCCTGTAGACTAAACTATAAACCATCTTCTTATAGTCCGATTTGTTGGATACTCTTGGAAAGGTACTCGAAAAAGTTATTTATAATAGACTATTGTCTACCGTAGAAAGGGCTAAAGGTCTCTCGGATAATCAATATGGATTTCGAAAGGTACGCTCAACAATAGACACGGACCTAATACTGAGTCCCCCAGTTTTCAGTATTATGTCTGCTCCTCTGGAACATAATGTACAATGAAGTACTGGAATTAAAAATTCCCGAGGAGAAAAACATTATCGGCTTCGCCAACGATGTTGCAATCGTAGTATGCGCACGCTTCTTAGATGAAGTAGAATTGTATGCAAACGAGACCATACGGACTATTAAATCGTGGCTGTCGCAAGTAGGGTTGGAATTAGCCGATCACAAGGCAGAAGCTGTTTTAATCAGTAGCCGAAGAACAAAGGAGATAATAAATATACAAGTCGGCAGATAAAATATCAAATCGTCTACTTCAATTATATATCTGGGATTGATGATCGACTAGATACTTAACTTTAAAGACCATATGGACTACGCATGTAAAAAAGCAGCAGCAATAAACAATGCCCTTAGCAGAATTATGCCAAACACTGGAGGTCCGCGACAAAGTAGAACAGCCTTAATATCGAGAGTAACATCATCTGTACTACTATATGGATCCCCTATTTGGGCAGGACAGATTGGAAGTACATCTCGTAAAAACGTACTTTCACTATTTCGACAATGCTGCCTAAGAATATGTTGGGCTATAGAACCATTTCACTGGAAGCAATATGTGTAGTTGCTGGCATGATCCCAGTAGACCAAGCAGCCGACGAGGGTCATCTAGTGTATACTGCACGAAAATTGAATACGGAGGAAAGCTATCGCGACATAAAACTAATTGAGAGAAGGAAAACTATGTCGAATTGGCAAAGAAGGTGGGAGAACACTGTAAAAGGACGAGGGTCATCTAGTGTATACTGCACGAAAATTGAATACGGAGGAAAGCTATCGCGTCATAAAACTAATTGAGAGAAGGAAAACTATGTCGAATTGGCAAAGAAGGTGGGAGAACACTGTAAAAGGACGATGGACATTTAGACTAATTCCATCAATAAGAAAGTGGATAGAACGAAAGAACGGCGAAGTTAACTACGAACTTACTCAGTTCCTGACAGGCCATGGGGCCTCGACGACTCACCTGATTGCCCAACATGCTTATTTACTGAAGATGTTGAGCATGTTGTTTTTGTGTGTCCTAGGTTTGATGAAATTAGATGTACCTTTGCATCAAATGCTGGACAAAGCATAACCACCGAGAATATAGTGGATGTAATGCTGATTTCAGATGAGAAATGTCGACAAATATCAGATTTTATAACAAGTTTGAATTAAATGCTGCGCAGTGAGGAAAAAAGGAGAAAGCGTTTACGCTACCTCTGCAAGTTTGAATTAAATGCTGCACACTGAGCAAAAAAGGAGAAAGGAACAAAGAGTTGTGGTTCCATATGCAGAGGTAGCGTAAACGCTAACCATTCCTGCGAAGTAGTGCCTATGAACCGTTCCGCAGGAAATGTGGTTAGCGATGGGAAGGCGGTTTGGTGAGTAGGTGACGCAAATGGATTATATATATTATAATCCATATAACTATAGACTATAGACTAGACTATAGACTAGACTATAGACTAGACTATAGACTAAACTATAGACTAGACTATAGACTAGACTATAGACTAGACTATAGACTAGACTATAGACTAGACCATAGACTAGACCATAGACTAGACTATAGACTAGACTATAGACTAGACTGTAGACTAGACTATAGACTAGACTATAGACTAGACTATAGACTAGACTATAGACTAGACTATAGACTAGACTATAGACTAGACTATAGACTACACTATAGACTAGACTATAGACTAGACTATAGACTAGACTATAGACTAGACTATAGACTAGACTATAGACTAGACTATAGACTAGACTATAGACTAGACTATAGACTAGACTATAGACTAGACTATAGACTAGACTATAGACTAGACTATAGACTAGACTATAGACTAGACTATAGACTAGACTATAGACTAGACTATAGACTAGACTATAGACTAGACTATAGACTAGACTATAGACTAGACTATAGACTAGACTTAGACTAGACTATAGACTAGACTATAGACTAGACTATAGACTAGACTATAGACTAGACTATAGACTAGACTATAGACTAGACTATAGACTAGACTATAGACTAGACTATAGACTAGACTATAGACTAGACTATAGACTAGACTATAGACTAGACTATAGACTAGACTATAGACTAGACTATAGACTAGACTATAGACTAGACTATAGACTAGACTATAGACTAGACTATAGACTAGACTATAGACTAGACTATAGACTAGACTATAGACTAGACTATAGACTAGACTATAGACTAGACTATAGACTAGACTATAGACTAGACTATAGACTAGACTATAGACTAGACTATAGACTTGACTATAGACTAGACTATAGACTAGACTATAGACTAGACTATAGACTAGACTATAGACTAGAATATAGACTAGACTATAGACTAGACTATAGACTAGACTATAGACTAGACTATAGACTAGACTATAGACTAGACTATAGACTAGACTATAGACTAGACTATAGACTAGACTATAAACTAGACTATAGACTAGACTATAGACTAGACTATAGACTAGACTATAGACTAGACTATAGACTAGACTATAGACTAGACTATAGACTAGACTATAGACTAGACTATAGACTAGACTATAGACTAGACTATAGACTAGACTATAGACTAGACTATAGACTAGACTATAGACTAGACTATAGACTAGACTATAGAGTAGACTATAGACTAGACTCGACTATAGACTATAGACTAGACTAGACTATAGACTATAGACTAGACTATAGACTAGACTATAGACTAGACTATAGACTAGACTATAGACTAGACTATAGACTAGACTATAGACTAGACTATAGACTAGACTATAGACTAGACTATAGACTAGACTATAGACTAGACTATAGACTAGACTATAGATTAGACAATAAACTAGACTATATAGACTGCACTATGGACTAGACTATAGACTAGACATTAAACTAGAGTATAGACTGGACTATAGACTAGACTATAGACTAGACTATAGACTAGACTGTAGACTAGACTACAGACTAGACTATAGACTAGACTGTAGACTTGACTATAGATTAGACAATAAACTAGACTATATAGACTGCACTATGGACTAGACTATAGACTAGACATTAAACTAGAGTATAGACTAGACTATAGACTAGACTATAGACTAGACTGTAGACTAGACTGTAGACTGTAGACTAGACTACAGACTAGACTATAGACTAGACTATAGACTAGACTATAGACTAGACTATAGACTAGACTGTAGACTAGACTATAGACTAGACTATAGACTAGACACTAGACTAGACTATAGACTAGACTTTGGACTAGACGATAGACTAGAATATGGACTACACTATAGACTAGACTATAGACTAGACTATAGACTAGACTATAGACTAGACTATAGACTAGAATAAAGACTAGACTATAGACTAGACTATAGACTAGACTAGATTATAGTAGACTATAGACTAGACTATGGACTAGACTATAGACTAGACTATAAAATAGACTAGACTATAAAATAGACTAGACTATAGACTTGACTATAGATTAGACTATAGATTAGACAATAGACTGGACTATATAGACTGCACTATGGACTAGACTGTAGACTAGACATTAAACTAGTGTATAGACTGACTATAAACTAGGCTACCTATGGATGTTGTATACTAGACTATTGGCCACACTATAGACCACACCACAGACTACACTACAGACTACAGAATAGATAATAGACCGAACTATTGACCGGATTTTAGGATAGACAATAGACAAAACTATAGACTAAACATAAGACTAGGTTTTGGAGCAGACTATAGCACCCTATATACATTAATATTGGAAACAATTTAAGGAGGTTATCTGTATTAGAGTTAGTTGAAGCCGCAGTCTGATTTCAATGAAATTAAGTTCAAATTGTCCCCTGACTTTGAAGATCATACCTATTGATTTTTATATTTTTGTGACCTTTGACCGGACTATGTGTATAATAGCGACCATCGTGTCATATTTGGCCGTATCTCGAACGAAAATGCGTATTTACTGTGAATAACGTTTTGTATCAGACAACCAGTGTCACTAAAGTTTTCTACATCTTAGTAAAAAAAAATGTGAGTCAAAACTCCTGTTCAGATGACAAAATGCAAATGATATTAACAACAAAAACACAATTATTAGATTTTCTTTTGAATATTTTATATATTCGCATGCAAAGACAAATAAACACAGTGTAGTTTCGTTTAAGGTGTTATTTATGACTAGACTTAAACTAAGGTTAACTTAAAGAAAAACGTATGTAAACATTGTATGTGTATGCACCTTCATTTCCTTGTATTGGAAGAAAAAAAATACTAAGAAAAACCAAAAAAAGTAAAAAAATGTAATCATACAAAAATTCAAATAATTTTCTTAATCTTAATGTTGCCTCAGTGAAATTTTCGCAATGTTAAAGAAAGTTTAACGTTAAAGAGAAGAAATAAACTAAAATCGCATTATTACCATTGGATGGTATTGAGAATAATGGGCTCGGGCCAGACGGGAGCGGGACCAGGTATTGGAGCAGCACCACCGCCACCTCCAGCACCACCAGCTCCTCCGCCACCAATACAGCCACCTTTGCCTCCCTTACCACCCTTACCACCTCTGCCGCCTATTGAGCCATCGGGACCGCTTGGACCATCCAAACCATCGGCACCATCAGCACCATCGGGTCCGCAAATATAACCGACAGAAGGACCTCCGTTGCCGCCATTACTACCACTTATGCCTGAAATGTAGACGCCACCAGCGGCACCACCTGAACCACCACCACCAGCTCCGCCACCACCTAAGGGACCGGCACCTGCACCACCACCTCCTCCACCACTACCGCCAGCAGCAGCACCACCTGCACCTCCTCCGCCGCCACCAGCGGGTCCAGAGCCTCCAGAACCACCAGCGCCTCCATTTGCACCACCGGCTGAACCAGCTCCAGCTATTCCTATGGCTAGACCACCAGCACCTCCGGGTGCGCCACCACCTCCTGGAGCACCGGGGGCACCTGGTAAACCGGGAACAGCAGGCACTACAGAAACTACTACACCAGAACCAGCAGCAGCTTGAATTGCTGCGGCTTGAGCATTGGCAACAGCTTGAGCATTGGCAGCAGCTTGAGCATTAGCAGCAGCTTGAGCACTGGCAGCAGCTTGTGCATTTGCAACAGCTTGAGCATTGGCAGCAGCTTGTGCATTAGCAGCAGCTTGGGCATTAGCAGCAGCTATTGCTTGAGCATTGGCAGCAGCGGCAGCTTGGGCATTAGCAGCAGCAGCTACTTGAGCATTAGCAGCTGCTTGAGCTTGAGCATTGGCGGCAGCAGCAATCTGAGCATTGGCAGCCGTTTGGGCGTTAGCATTAGCAGCTGCAGCAGCCTGAGCATTAGCAGCAGCGGCAGCTTGAGCATTTGCCAAGGCTTGAGCATTAGCAGCAGCGGCAGCTTCAGCATTTGCAGCAGCTGCGGCATCAACAGCAGCCTGAGCATTAGCAGCGGCTTGAGCATTAGCAGCAGCAGCTTGAGCATTAGCGGCGGATGCTGCATTTGCGGCAGCTTCAGCATTAGCAGCTGCTAGATTTTGAGCGGCAGCTTGTGCATTAGCAATAGCAGCAGCATTTGCAGCAGCTTGAGCTTCAGCAGCAGCAGCTATTTTATCGTTCACAGCTTGGGCGGCATCTGCAATAGCCTGAGCATTTACACCAGCAGCGTCAGCAGCAACTTGAGCATTACTAACAGCTTGGTTGGCAGCTTCTTGTACACTATTGACAACATTTTGAGCTGCTTCAGCGGCGGCTGCCACAGCAGCGGAGCCATCTCCAGAGGTAGCCACTACCACATTTGGTTGATGCAAAACAACATATGGTGGTAGTACGCCGCCTATTGGTATAATACTAGCTTTGGCATAACCGCCATAAATGGCCACAACGACAACAACGGTTAATAATAAAACCTAAAAATTTATTGAAAACCCCGAATTAAAAAACACGCAATCCTTTATGATGTTATCATACTAATTCTTACCGATGATGTCCTCATTTTGTAGAATGCATTGATATCTTTTCTATTTCTTCTTTAATTATTTATTCAGTTTTAATTTATTAAAAAATCCACGGCTTTGATTATTTAATCACGTTGTTACATGCACTTGGAGATCAATAAAACTGTGAGTTCTTTAAGAAATTGTTAAGCAATTTATAGAATCCAAGGTTGTACCAGAAGCTAATAAAAAGCTGTCATATAGACTGATATCTTTACAATACAAGTTACGAGTATTTTAACTCGTATATTGAAATTAAAATTGTTTTTGTTTTGTCAGTTGTTATTGTATTTTCCAAACAATAGAGAACGAAATTAGTTTAATTTACTCTTAACACGTTGTTGCAATAATATTCCATGGTAGTGTAGGTAGAACTACATTTGATTAGGAAGGTATTTTAAATAAAATAAACAAATTGGATTAATAAATGATTTATTATTATTATTTGTCGTTGTTGTTATTTTACATGTTCTACCTTCTAAGTAGATTACAAATTAAACCGTTTTAAATGAAAAGTAATTGTTGTAAACTGGTTTTAAGATAATATACATATATGTCTTATTTGATTGGAAGAGATTTGCTTTGAAATTAGAACGAATTTAAATTTTCGGGATGTTGATATACTAAAATGTAAAATATTCCCCTAACTTATCTTATCGCTCTAAGTTTAGTAAATATGCTCGACTGTTATGATACCCTTAAGTAGGCTATACTAAGGTTCAGATAATTTGGTGACATTTTAGAAATTCTACAAGTTGAAATAATTTAAAAACTAACTCTATTATAATAAATGTTTTCATCTGTAGTTCAGCATGAAACATAGTCTAAACAAATATTCGTTATTTTTTTATGTTATGCTAGAGTTTGCCAGATTCTTGTACTTTGGAAGCTGTCTTAGATCACTTAGTAGGTATTTGTATCCTACACCAATATAGTCGACAAGGTCTAATAAGTTTGTGCTGATGTTTATAACACCCAAAAATAATAAGCTTTTGTCCACTATAAAATATACCATTCGACTAAGAATCACTTTCAGTTATGTTATATCTGTCTGTCCGTTGTGTGGTTATGAAATCATGTTCGTAAGATACAGGTCGTACATTTAATTAAATTTGGCACATACCTCTTTTTTGCCATAAGGACGAAGACTATTGAAAATGGTTAAAACTTATCAAATAAAAAACCATTTTTTCAAGTGTTCATATAAATTTCAATGTTGCCAGTATAAAATTTGAGGATTCTTGCCTATCTAGTCTATAGTCCTAGTCTATAGTCTAGTCTATAGTCTAGTCTATAGTCTAGTCTATAGTCTAGTCTATAGTCTAGTCTATAGTCTAGTCTATAGTCTAGTCCTATAGTCTAGTCTATAGTCTAGTCTATAGTCTAGTCTATAGTCTAGTCTATAGTCTAGTCTATAGTCTAGTCTATAGTCTAGTCTATAGTCTAGTCTATAGTCTAGTCTATAGTCTAGTCTATAGTCTAGTTCTATAGTCTAGTCTATAGTCTAGTCTATAGTCTAGTCTATAGTCTAGTCTATAGTCTAGTCTATAGTCTAGTCTATAGTCTAGTCTATAGTCTAGTCTATAGTCTAGTCTATAGTCTAGTCTATAGTCTAGTCTATAGTCTAGTCTATAGTCTAGTCTATAGTCTAGTCTATAGTCTAGTCTAATCGAGTCTAGTCTATATAGTCTAGTCTATAGTCTAGTCTAAGCTATAGTCTAGTCTATAGTCTAGCTATAGTCTAGTCTATAGTCTAGTCTATAGTCTAGTCTATAGTCTAGTCTATAGTCTAGTCTATAGTCTAGTCTATAGTCTAGTCTATAGTCTAGTCTATAGTCTAGTCTATAGTCTAGTCTATAGTCTAGTCTATAGTCTAGTCTATAGTCTAGTCTATAGTCTAGTCTATAGTCTAGTCTACAATCTAGTCTATAGTCTAGAGTATAGTCTAGTCTATAGTCTAGAGTATAGTCTAGACTA